>NC_092808.1:99186825-99486825 GCF_040954645.1 Diabrotica undecimpunctata
AGCAAGATTTGATTAATAAAACTGTGCTCGATATCTGCCTTTATTTTTCAAAGTTAATCAGGTATATTACATTTTCTCTGTTTTGCTGTATGGCTATGAAAGTTGGACAATGGACTCTGAAATAGAAAAAAGAATAGATGCCTTCAAATTAAATGTTAAATAACCATCTAACTATTTAAAATAAAGTGGTAGAACTGGTGGAGAAATATACGTATTTGGGCCACGAAATAAGAATCAGCAGAGATAACCAAACAAGAGAAATCCGAAGACGAATTACTTTAGCGTGGGCAGCCTTCGCGCAGCAGTTTCCAAAAGTCAATTGCCATTTGAATCGCTAACCTTCGCAAGGAGACGGCGCCATGAGAAGAAGAGCCTTCAGCGCATGAGTAGACAAAAATAATTACTCAGCATAATCAAAGAGAGACAATCAAACACAACAGGCATACAACCACAATAAACGAATCAGAAGTGAAACGAATACTTTAGTTAGGCAAATACAAAAGGAAGACTGGCAGAGTTTCTCTAAACAGATAGAACACGATTTCTACGGAACACAAAAAGAAATATGAAGAATGATCAGAGGACAAAGAAAAGAGATTAACGAACTAATAAAAACGAAACACAAATCGGACCAGGAAAATTACAGAGGAATTCATTTATTAAACACAGCACTAAAATTAACAGCCAAAGTGATAATAAATAAATTGAATAAAATTATAATACGAGCAGAAGAACAATAAGGTTTTAGGTCGAGAAGATCATGCACCGACGCTATATTTATAATAAGGCAAGTGCAAGAAATCATTAGAACACAACAAACCGGCATATCTATGTTTCGTGGACCTTACAAAGGCATTTGACCGGGTCAAAGTAAAAGACGTTATCCACTTACTGTATGCAAGAGAGATACTTCTAGAAATAATCAAAACGATCGAAAATATCTACCAAAACAACACAATAAAAGTAAAAGTAGAAGAGGAACTAACCGACCCTATTGAAGCTGGTAATGGGATAGGACAGGAAGATTCCCTGAGTCCTCTATTGTTCAACCTGATTATGGACAAAATAATAAAAAAAAGTAAGAACTAAAAAAGGATACCAAATGGGAGAAAAACAACTTAAAATAATCTGCTATGCAGACGACGCAATACTACTCCCTCGAAGTGAAGATGATTTACAACGTATGCTGCAACAAATTAATATAACCGCCAGAAAATTTAAAATGTTAATTTCTCCAAAAAGTCAAAATGTATGGTTACAACAGCAAATTTACTAAGATGTAAATTGGAGCTGGAGGTCAGATAATAGAACAAGTGATGGAGTTTAAATATCTAGGCATCACATTATCTAGCTACGGAAAGCTCGAAACCGAAGTGGAAGATCAAGTGTATAGAGAAAACAGAGCCGCAAGCTGCCTTAATGAAACAACATTTAGAAAAAAAAACATGTAGAAATAAAAATATTGGTGGCAGAAACAAGACCTGACACAGAGAGGACAAAAAGGATGTTAGAAACAGCAGAGATGAAAACTTAGAAAAATTGATGGAAAAACACTATAAGACAGAGATAGAAGTACAGATATACGAAGTAGATGCAAGGTGGAGAACATTAAGAACTGGGTAAGAAATAGAAGAGTAGAATGGAACGATCATATAAGCCGAATGACAACAAATAGAGTAGTAAAGACGGCAAGAGGTGGTTCCCCAATAGGAAGACGATCAGTAGGAAGACCACAAAAACGATGGAACGACAACTTACTGGAGGCACATTAAAAAACAGACAGAGTCATGTCTATATAAAAAGAAGAAGAAGAAGAGAAAGAATCAAAGAGAGAAAAATATAATACTTAGGTCTTGTGTTGAGAGGTTAAAGATATGAATTACTCCAAATCATATTGGAAGGTAACGTGCAGGGCAAAGGATCAATTGGAAGACGCCAGAACTTGTGGCGGAAAAACCTGAGAAGATGGTTTGAAAATTTTTCGTGCAGCGGTTTCCAAAGCTACAATTTTCATTTGGACCGCCAACCTTCGAAAGGAGGCAGCGCAATAAGAAGAACTGTTAATGTTTTGTAAATCCTATTTACAAATTGTATAATATGGCATTCTTGCCTAATTGTAAATCTAATAATTAATCAAAAATACTGTTTAGATTTAAGTATTTAGGTTTTCATTACAGGGCAGCTAATAGCCCAAGGTGAATGATGCTGTTATCAATAAAATAAAACAAAAGGATCGCCACGTCAAATGAGAGTATGATATAATTATCTAAAAACATAAAATAATTTCAACTTGCTAGAAAAATATTTATCTTATTCTTTAGACCGTATAATAATTATTTTATTTTAAGTAAATACTTCCACGTACTCACTACACCGAAATAATTTAAACCTATTTTATTATCCTAAATGTTTCACATCGGTCGTAAATAGCTTGATTAAATTATTAAATCAGTTTCGTGGTCAAAAATCGAAACAAATAATATACGCACCAAGGTAAATATTTAATAACTTAAATGAATCAATTACACTCTAAATATTTAAAAGAAGTTAAAAGCAGCGCTGTATTAGTCTGATAAATCAGTGTTGCATATATTCAACTGTTATAGTTACCTCATCGCATTCCTCAGAAAAAATGTATAGTATTATTGTTCTTTTAGTATTATCTGGATCCATAGTTAACGCTAAGGTAAGTTGGGGTACTTTTTAGACCGTAGAAATGTCAACGAGATTGCTTTCTTTAGGTTAAAGTTTTTGGTAGCTATATTTGCTATATATTCAATAGATGAATTGCAGAGGTTTGATCGGTCAATTATTGGCAAATACGTTTCGCTTTTATTATTTTTTTTAACAGCTTTATCAGTTATGTACGTGGATCGTAAATTTCATTGGTGTCCCAAAAATTTGGCGATAATATTAAATATTACACAGATATGATAAATTTTGTCATTGAAAATTAAAGAATTGGTGTCAAAAGTCAATTTTAACACCACTTCTTCGCAAACCCACCTACATCAATAAAATCAACCGATATATTACCAAACTTGACGAGAAACTAGCCAAATCCCTCAATAATTACAATAGCTATGCTCCTAGATTTTACTGTCTCCCCAAAATTCACTAGCCACAACTGAGTATGCGACTCATATTATTGTCAATAAATGCTTCGAGCACGAATATAGCTCAATTTCTAACGAGCATTCTTTCGCAAGCATACAATTATAATAATGACTTCAACATCACAGATTTTTTCAGTTCAGTTAATTTATATATAATTATTAATTAATCAGAGACTTTGTCTTAGTAAGATGTGACATAGTATCCTTGTTCACAAATCTTCCACTTTCCAGTGTATTAACGTCTCTTCACAATCATTGGAAAAAAATCGAACCCCACAGTCCGCTATCTTGGGAAACTTTCTCCGAATTATTAAAATTTTCTTTTGACACCAATTATTTAATTTTCAATGACAAAATATTGTCGTCAAATTTTTGGAATACCTATGAGATCCACGATTTCTCCTATTCTAGCAACTTTGTATTAGACGATCTTATGAGAGTGTCAAGAAATTAGATTTCCAGGTTCCCTTTATAAAACGGTATATCGACGATCTGATTTTAGCAAATCAACTGGACAAGACGCTGGCCATCTTATCAGTTTCTAACTGCTTTGATCTTTACCTGCAATTTACATGTGAATTTGAGGTTAATAACAGTATTACCTTTTTTAATATGCAAATTATTCGCACACATGATAACATATTAGTCACTACCTGGTACAGAAAAGAAATGGCTAGCAACCGTTGCTTAATTACCATTCGACACACCCAATCAAATATAAACTTAACCTGGTACAAGCCCTCAGCTTTAGAGTACACACATTGACACACCCACTTTATAAAGAAGAATTTCTCAATCTACTGAAGCCCATTCTCATAGATAGCTACTATCCCGAATCTATCATCAATAAATTTCAATATTCGGAAAGCTATGGACAGTCCATTACTGAAACCCCTAACGGGCTAACATTAGCGACCATTTCCAATTGAACAACAAACAATTTTGAAAAAACCACAAAATATGTTTCGCAGCCGTACTTCCCACAAATCACGAAAAAGCTTACCAAACTTTTCAAAAACTTACCAGTTAAAATAGCCTTAAAAGATACCAGAACCGTAGGAAAGTTATTTTAGAAGACAAAAACTCCATTGGTGCCTTTAGAACAAATTAATGTCGTCTAGCATATATCCTGTGAAGAGTGCAACTCCTGCTACATTGGCCAGACCACTCGCTCTCTTCAAGGTCGACTAACGTTCCATAAAAGCGACATAACGTCCCACAAATAACAAAATTATCATAAGCGATTCATCCTTGAAATATGCCAAATTCTAAAACATTCAGCTTCCCTAAATAAAAGACCCGACATCGATAACCCGAGCCAGATATATCACTTTCTCATCATACTGAACAAGTAAAAAACCCCATACAGACGAAACAAGAACTTTATAATCCCTATTCTTCTTATTTTTTTTAAGTAATAGTCTAAATTGTTTCATTCTCCATTGAATTTAATATGTAAAAAAAAAATTTAAATCCTTTTCAAAAAACTTCGGTTTGTTTTCTTTTACTAATTACCTCAATAATCGTACCTAACTGCATTCCAAATAAACACATGTACGAAAGCAAGCCACATGTGGAACTATAACATTCAACAACTGAAAGTATACTAGTGTGGTTTGACCCTTGAAAGAGCTTTAATAAAAACATCCAAATGAAGGCATCGGTCAAAATAAAAAAATCACCAAAAATTAAATAAATGAACTAGTGCTCGCATACAGTTTTTCGTGTTTTTGTTTTTTTTTCATAAGTTTTAATTTTTAGTTATCGTAGAGTTTTTATAACATTATAAAAACCTACAAATTGTTTTGTAAGTATGAACCCTGTTCGTTTTTTATTTATATTCTAATATCATTACTTTTTGTAGAGAACTGAGGAGGTTTTTAAAAAAATAATAAAAGCGAAAAACGAATCCTAGTAAATCATTGAAGTAGTTGACGTCTTTCAATTGTCAATAATTGACATATACACACACACACACATATATATATATATATATATATATATATATATATATATATAAATATATATATATATATAAATATATATATATATATATATATATAAATATATATATATATATAAATATACATATATATATATATATATATATATATATATATATATATATATATATATATATAAATATATATATATATATAAATATATATATATATATATATATATAAATATATATATATATATAAATATACATATATATATATATATATATATATATATATATATATATATATATATATATATATATAAATATATATATATATATATAAATATACATATATATATATATATATAAATATATATATATATATATATATATATATATATATATATGTAAATACTTTTTTCTTTTTGGGTGTGGTAGTCAATAAAAAATAGAGCTTTGCTAAGGCGTACTATTTATTCTGAATCCAAGCTTTCGGTGGTTTTTTGCCACCTTTATCAAGGTCTACAAAGAAAATTACTATGTTGTAACAAACTGAATGGTGCCAAAAAGGCTGTAAAAAACTATAAAAAACTTACCCGAATGTAAGATTCGTGGCATAAACAACAACGTTAAATAACATGATAAAACTGAGGTTGCAACTAAACTTAAAAATGTTACTGTTAAAAAACACTTTAAAAATTACTAAAAACGATAAAAGTTAAAAACAAAATGAAGGACGACATGTTGAAACAGTCGTCGTTGCAGGCTTGATTTCAGTCACATTTCACGAGCAGAAAGAGAAAGTGAGTGGATAGTTATTGTTTAAATAGTTTGGAGAAAATACAAAAAACAACTTTGAAAATAACGTCTAACAGAATACTGTTAGTGAATTTTTAGTACTGCCAACTGTATTACCAACTTGAAATTAAGCGGGAAATTAAAAATGTAAATTATAACATAAGCAATCGAAAGAAAATAGTATTTAGTAAATAGGTTTAGAAAAAACAACTCAAAACAAAACAAAACTGAATTAGTAATAGCAGTTTGATCGTAAATATTCAATTAATAATGAAATTTCAAAAAAAGGAAAGAACCAAAGAAAACTCTGAGATGCAAAATAGCTCAGTCAAAAGTCAATATAAAATTGTAAATTTTGCTAAGATTCTGGATCTCAGATCTCTTATTAAGATACAATATATATATATATATATATATATATATATATATATATATATATATATATATATATATAACAATATATATATATATATATATATATATATATATATATATATATAACAATATATATATATATATATATATATATATATATATATATATATATATATATATATATATATATATATATATATTGTTGTTACAAAAGAGAACAAAACTTTTGTACAGACAAATGAGTATGTTGCTTCCGCTGAGTATCGAACTGGGTATATACCAAAAGCATGGAGGTCAACAAGGTTAGTATTTACACCAAAACTGGTAAAATGGATAGGTGTTGGAAAAGTCACTTAAAGCAGTATGCTAAATGTCTTTTGTAATGAAAACTATAGAAAAACTTATCTACAGACATAATAGAGCCGGAATACTGGTTGAATAAGAACGAAAGACCGTTACTTTAAGACCAATATAATGTACAAATCAGGAGTACCATCTAGAGTCAAAAAAAAAATATAAGAAGTAAGCTGCAGGTAGATATAATGCATGCGTAAGAGCCACATTAAATTAAAATGGGACAAGAAATCACCTCTCCTTTTCAAACAACAAAAGGACTAAGACAAGGCTGCTGTCTGTCACCCACCTTATTTAAAATCTATTTGGACAGATCCTTAGTGAAATGGGTAAAAAAATGTAGAAACATGGGAATAACGGTGGAAGAAAACAAGCTATATACACTTTTCTTTGCGGATGACCAGGTAGTAATTGCCGAAGACAGCTACGATCTTAGCTATATGGTAAGAAAACTGCAAGAAGAATATGAGGTGGCAGGTCTAAACATGAATATGACAAAATGTGAATATCTCTCAGTGGGAACAGATGAAATATGTGACCTAGTCTTGGAAGACGACAAAATCAAAGGCGTGCAATCCTGCAAATATTTGGGGGTCATTTTCAACAAGAAGGGAAATAGCGCAGACGAAATCAGGGAAAGAATAAACAAGGGCAGAGCAGCGACCCGTGCCTTAAACTCTCTTCTCTGGCAAAAAACAATTCGACGAGAAACCAAAAAACACATTTACGGTAGTATAGTTCAAAGTATTACACTTTACGGTTCGGAAGTATGGGACGTCACCAAAGCTAATAGAAACAAACTTTTGACGACAGAAATGGATTATCTGAGACGAAGCTGCGGTAGATCGAAACTGGAGAGAGTTAGAAACGAACAAATAAGAAACGAAATGAAAATGGAGAGAAATATCAATGATGACATAGAAAGAAAACAATTAATCTGGTTCGGACATGTTAAAAGAATGCCAGAGTACAGATGGCCTAGGAGAGTACTGGAATGGATCCCTCCTGAAAGAAGAAAGAGAGGACGACCACGGAGAAGTTGGCGCAACGATATTGATGAAGCAATGGCGGCAAGAGACTTAGAAGAGGCAACTGCATATGACAGAAAAAGATGGAAATTGGGGGCGGAGAAGCGGCGACAGCCGTAATAAATCCGTTATTATATTATATAAGAGCCACATAATTACACTCAAAACTACTAGCTGAGACCATATCAGCACTTGTTGTCAGTGAATGCTCGTAGGAAGAAGCAATATCATATCTGCTATACAATCAGCCTATAGATAAATTGATTTGGTAATTGTAGGTCCATCTCTACCTCTTAGTTGTATTGTCTCCATTCTTACATCATCTTTAAATAGCTCTTTAAAAGTGGCTGAAAACTATTAAGTTTATGGTAAGCCGGAAATATTCCAGTCTACCGTCTTACATCTCTATATTCTTAAAAATTATAGGGATGAACTCAGAACGCCTACAAAATGTGAGAGACCTAATACAACTTTGAACTTTGATTTCAACAATGTATCTCCTGCGTCTTTAACTGCTATAACAAGGTTTCTAGTACTATACTCTGATTTTTGCAAGCTATTCGTGAATTGTGCATGAGTGTAGAGTCCGGAAAATACAATTCCCAAGCCTTAAGGGCTATATCTGTTTTTTTTTTACGATTATAGTAACTATCGTAGACTTTCTCTTGCAGTGACTTATCCTCGTTGGAGGTTGGAAGTCACTCTAGCCCACAAAACCTTATTTACGGCTTTCCTAAATAATTACAACAGAGTTTTACTGGTCCACGTGACCGGTCCACGTGAACAAAGTTTGATAATTTTCTTTGATTTACCGTTAAAAGTAGTTGTTATGGTTGACCTATTTTTTGCGAGACAGCTTCATTGATGACCTAATATGTCTCCAGGAGCACCACATTTCGAAAGCTTTTAACAAGTTGAAAACACATGCGGTGGACTGAATGACAATGAAGCATATAAATACAAAACCAGACATTTGACGTATAAGTTGTTTTGAGTAAATCGCAAAAAACCTACCAAAATCGTAATTTGACACCAATAAATATCGTGTTTTAACCAAATTTTTTAACTTTGATAAAATATTTATTACTAAACAAAACATAAAACAAAAAATAAATTAGACTTGTTAGTAAAAAGACATTTTGGTTTAAAAGTTAAACATGTCTTGTTTTGCACGTTAGAGTTGCACATGTCTGCTTATGCATCTAAATAAACCTCAACTGATTCTGTATTTCTTATAGCATTGATAGCCTCGGGTGTTATACTTAAAAAGGGTCATAATAATATAAAACTAAATTTGAAAAATATTGCTTTTAATGAATATATAAACAAAAATTAATTATTAAGTTAATATCTTCAGTATCAGATGAATTAATCATACTTTTGTCTTCTGCACCTTCAGGATGATCTTTCGTCCCTCAGGATGATTTTCCGCCTGGTTAGTGTTTTCCAAGTAGTTAAAATCTCTTGTGAAGGAATGAAGACGTTCATCAGCCGCCCAATTCACCCCATAGTGTTTCGTTAACAAAGTTGATATGCTTTTTATTTTATTTGGTTTTAAACGTCTTCCTACACTTAATAAACGTAACTGGATTTAAGTAATATTCATTCCTTTCTTGCAGATGCTCTACGGCTTAGAAAGCGCATTTTTATAAAATGGTTCGCCTGTTACATAAACACACCCTTTCTTGTTTTTTGAAAATAATATTCGTTTAAATGGTAGGATGGAAACGAAAATGCCAGGATTCAGGACTTTTAAAAACTTTTTTCACCTTACCTTTCCAGTCAAAAACTGTGTAATCTTCTCCCATCTTCAGCACTGTAGAATAATCTTTAATAAAATTAATATACGTTTCTGGATCAATTATGGTAGCACATTTTTTACCTTTTCTACGTATATACGCGTATATACGAATTCTACACACTTTATATGAAGTGGAGCACAGCATTGTAGCCAGTATTGAACCATTCCAACAATTGTGATATTCTTATTCTGGTCCCCACAACCATCAGCCATTAAACGCACTTTCTCTACCCCTTCATCCAAATAAAGTTTGTCAATGTTTAATAAACAGCGGAAACTATTTCATTTGAACTGCTCTGGCAATGATTCTCTGTCCATATAAACGATTTTACTGATTCAAGATTAAGTGAGGACTTTGAATTTCCAGTTACAACTATAAAATTGTACAAATTTATTTGCATACTAAAATAGCAGGCCTGGTCTGGAATCTTTGGTAGTGGTAGATTCTTTTGGCAATCAAAGGGAAATATTGCTACTGTGCAATTGTCTTCTCGCAACTTTGTGTACGCGCTGTTTTCTCATTATCTTTATTTTTTCTTGTGGGTTTGTGATTTTTTTCATTTTTTCTAAAAATTGGAAAATTGGATACATCAACTTTTGGTGTATATAATATGCAAATATTTCTGAAGAAGCACTGTCTTACTTTTAGATGTTCCTCCGTTGTAGAATTATACATCTTTCACAGTTTCGATATACACTCGCGATCATAAAATCCGGGTCACCTTGAAAATCGCCGTTATTTCATTTTTAACGAGCTTTATCGTAAATATTAATAACACAAATACAAACTAATGCATGTTTCTGAGAATTGTTGTCAGCTTAGCGGTTTCCTTTGTAACAAAGAATTCCAATAATGCCGATTGCGCGGAAAACTGTACACTTCCCAAAATGAATGGTACCTGTAACTGCCGCTTGTTTTAAACGTCTCATTTGTGCTTCGACTTTCTGTTCAAACGCAATAAACAAACGTTTATTATTGCCGCCATTAGTGTTTATTAGTGTCTATTATTGTTTATTTTTTGCCAAAAATGCCTTGACTGTTGTTGAGACCGCACGCATTGTTGCGTTTGTGGCAGACGGTCACGGCACGAGATGACTGTTTTCTTGTGTTTCAGGCTTTACGAAACCGGACCTCAACTGCGGTTATGCATCGAAATTGCCTACAGGAAGTACGAAATTGCAATGTTAGCGTTGCAACAGTCAGGAGAAGACTTCGTTCTTCCGGACTATCTTCTCGGGTAAGGCTACAGGACCGCCACTTGGCCGGGCGCATCGAGTTGCACGAGTAGCTTTTGCTCGACAATACGCGCATTGGGGAATTAATGATTGAATCAAAGTGTTATTGTCAGATGAATCCCGTTTCTGCCTAACTGGATCCAATAGACGTGTAAGAGTTTGGAGGAGAACCGGTGAACGATTTTCCCAAGCTTGCATTGCTCCAATAATGCCATTTGGTGGAGGCTCGGTCATGACTTGGAGAGGTGTATCTTCCGACTTCCGCACAGAATTACCCTTCATCGAAAATAGGTCCTTAACTGCACGAAGGTACATTACGGAGATTCTGGAAGAACATGTTATACCCACCATGGCAGGGCTAGGAGAAGACGCCGTTTTTATGCAGGACAACGCGCAACCGCACGTTGCCAGGATCAGTATGCAATACTTGGACGAGGTTACCCTGGCCAGCTAGGTCTCCGAACCTGAATCCCATCAGATATCTCTGGGACGATTTGAAAAAACGTATTCAAACCCATACACCTCCTCCTAACAACGCACAGGAGCTTAAGGATCTGTTAGTGAGAGAGTGGAATAACATACCACAACATGTAATCCGGAGAAAAATTGAGAATATGCCCCGTCGTCTGCAAGAGGTTATTAGAGCAAGGGGAGGCAATACACGATATTAGTCATTGAAATTCTACTGATGTTTTACCAAGTTCTGTATTTTTCATTTTTTCTTTCGTATGTCTGTTTCAACAATTTGGTTTGTTTTCTGCTTTTTCAATAAAAACAATAAAAAAACCGTTTTTTTTTTCTTTCAAAACAAACATTGATGACAAATAAAAAATACATTAGCTTAAAAAAAGGTTATTACTGCACCAGATGCAAAAATATTCAAGAAACTTGAAATTTTCAAGGTGACCCGGATTTTATGATCGCGAGTGTATTTAGTTCACAAGGTAAATACAATCTAACAACCATTTTATTCCTGGCGTAATGAGTTTCGCAGCAAGTAATAGATTCAATGAAATGTGTTATAGCTTGCTTTTTACAAATTGATTTTTGTGAAGTTCTGGCACCTCGTTTTCTTTCTGCTGGCAAAACTTCTGTTTTATGATACTCCTTTATTATCCCTTTTATCGGTTTTTTTTAATACCCAATATCGCTACAAATGTTTTTTTACAAACAGGAATTGATCCTCTTGAAGTGTTGATGATGTACTTAACAGTGACTGTTTTTAGTTTATTTAGAACGTTTTCTTTAATTTTCGTACCAGGTCTTTTTAGATTATTTGTTACGTAGTGCTTCAATACAAACATGTCTTGATAAGATTTTGATGGTTTGCTATAAAAGCTTTTGTTCAATTTTCTGATTTCGGTCATTGTCAACGAGAAACATTGACGACATTTAGTGTTATAAGCGCACCTATACACGGTTCACAATTTGTCGATAGCTCACTACAAGTTTAACCCTAATTAGAGAGCTGAAATACAGAGAGGATAGGTAATACGATATAATAGTAAAACCCAACCTGAAACTGACGGTTTAAGATGTTTTCGACTAACCCACCTTGTATCTGAAGGAATACAATACCTTATAATCCTATTACGAGGGTATTTTGAATGGTTACAAATGTGATACACTAGTGTCGTAGAGTAAATGATTGAAACATTTTTTTGGACTAAATAAATATATTTTTTAAATTGTACTTATGTAAATTGTATTTTTTAATAAAACTTCTTTATTTTATTCAAAAATAAAAAGTTTCTTGCCATTTGTAAAAGATACATTTATTTAATTAAGGGGAAAGGCGCCAAATGTCGCCTGGCATAATTTCCAATGTATTTTAAATGTATCCATTATTTTCGAATCCGTAGAAAACTAATAAATATTTTTAAAAAATTTAAACGCAGAATGAAAGATTACATTATTACTGAGGGCAGAAAGTCCCTGAAAACTTCTACAATGTTTATTTTAAAATGTTATGTAACAGGGGTGAAAATAAAAGAGAAAATATAGTATAATTTTTAATTGAAAATATTGCATGCAAAAGAAACTTTTTATTTATTCTATTAAATATTTCATTATGCCTTTAAATTTTTCAAAAATGTTTTTTAGTTTTATCAGGATTTGAAAAAAAAATGGATACATTTAAAACACATTGAACATTTTGACAGGCGATATTTTGCGCCTTTCCCCTTTAATACCTTACGATTACAACTATTATTACTTATCTTATATAATTACGATTAGAAAACTATTCAAATTCAAAATAAATAGGATCAACTTCGGAATCCGAGTCATCTTGAGGGTTAATAATTAGCGGTTGTGTCTCTACGGTCGCATCACTTATGTTATCAAGATCCCACATTTTTTGTTCTTCTTCTATTAGATGCCTTACTGCATCTTTCCAGTTTTGTTCTGTAATATGTTGTAAAGACTCATATAACAATTCACGTACAGCTTGTATTTTATATAACGTATTTTTTCTAGCCACATAACTTTTCATTTGTGCCCAAATGAGTTCAATTGGATTTATTTCGCAGTGGTAGGGTGGAAGTCTAAGGACTGTAATGTTTCGTTTTTCCGCCATTTTGTCAAATACGTATTCCTTGAACTTAGATTTGTGTTGCCGGGCAATTTTTGTGAATACTTGGAATACTTGGGTCACGTTATGAGACATAATAAATATAGAGTACTACAACTGATCGTTCAAGGGAAAATAGACAGCAGAAGGGGTCCAGGGAGAAGACACTCGTGGCTCCAAAACTTGCGGCAATGGTTCGGATTGTCATCTGCTGAACTATTCAGATCTGCCGTAAACAAAGTCAGAATAGCCATGTTAATTGCCAACGTTCGGAACGGACAAGGCACATGAAGAAGAAGGGCAATTTTTAGAAGTTCTGCTTTTACCATTCCATCTTCGTAAGGCAGATACTTATTCCGCAGCCAGTCAAGAATATCCTGTTTCTTCCACGCAGTCATTGGAAGTCTTTCTACTAGTCGTGAATGATAAGGTGCATTATCTAATACTATAATTGAATTTGGTGGTATGTGTTCAATCATCTGCTCAAAATACTCTTCGAAAACATCAGCTGTCATCTACCCGTGATAGTCTTTTGTGCTTTTGGACTGAAATTACAACAAACCATGCTTAACAAGTCCTTTTTCACTGTCAATGTGAGAAATTATTAATCTACTGCCTTTACCAGAAGGTGGGGAGATACCAGTAGACCAACCTTCCATAAAGGCTTGCCTGGAGCTTAATATATATTTATCTGACCAAATTTTTTTTAGAGTATGACCTGAGTTTACCCACGTTTTATCCTGGTAGAAGATGGGCCTTCCTTCAGCATGGAATTTTCGTATGGATCTTAGATAATTTCTTCTCCAACATATTATCTCCTCCCGGTCAATAAAAAGTGATTTTCGGTCTGATTTCTCCCACCGGAAATTTAATTCTTTTAAAACTTGCCACAATTTAGTTCGTCCGATATGAGGCAAATCCGGGTCGTCTCTAACTTCTTGTAAAATTTTGTTTCGGTTTGGTAATTCTTTTTTGAAAAAAAATCCATGAATTTTCCTTCGAATACCATTTTTGGCATATTCATCAATTTCAATAGGCTTTTTCCCTCTCTTTAAGTTTTCGTTTGTGTTTGGCTTAGCTATACCGTGTTTTTTTCTTTCTGATAGGAACCTATATATAGTTGACTCTCCTACGCCAGTCATGTTGGCACAACTTTCGACTATGTTGCGAACAGTGTTTGTGGGATTCTGAGAAACCAGAGCATCGTGAACATTCAGGACAATAGTCTTTTCTCTTGGTGAATAGACAGACTTACTGACTGTATGCAACAGTACCGGTGTAAAACTTGATGATGTTGATGATGAAGCCATCACAAATAATCCAACAAAACGAGCACGAGCGAAAGGTACGTATATGTTCGTAGATATATGGAATAAAAAATCACTCACGCACTGCATATAATTCGCAAAAGAAATATTCGAGACGCTAATTACTGCCGTAGACGCGGACACACCGACGAGCCGTAAATTACATGCGATCAAAAACGTACTAAACAAAAAAATTGTTTTCGTTCGTAATAACTTTTAAGTTAAGTTTCGAATATAAACTGAACAAACGAGGCACGTGGCCAAATCATACCCATTATATTATTAAAAATCTGGGGAATTCCATCCTAATTATCTTGCAACGAATAGTACCTTCGGATATGAATTCCAGGTTTTCTAGTAAAGTGATTTGACGCGAAGATTAGTATTGAAATATCCAAAGAGATAAGGTATTCTTATTTACAAAATTGTTAATGGTTAAATTCTTATTTTTATTAATATAATAATATAATTACATAACATTAGCCGTGAAAGTTTTAATTGTTTTTTTGCTAAATATATTAGTATTAAAATATAATTAATATTATATATATAACAGTATTAAAAAATATTATATTATTATTTAATTAATAAACACCTCAGGAAGGCCTATGGTTTACGACCGTTTTATGAGTTTGAGGCACATTTCGTGCTCTCGACAATTTATGAACGGAGAATAGCAAATTCAGGAAGACATCGCCGAGAATACCTAAAAAAGTAAGATTATATAATCAAATCAGTTGTTAAACTAAAACTTCTATGTGAACATACCTTTGTTTTTTGGCTATTTCTCGTTTCCACTTATCCTTATTTACCAATGGTTTTCGCCCTTTACCAGCTGGACTTCGTTCAATAATAATGGTATTCATGTTTATAATGTTTAATTATTGTTTATTTTCATGATCACTAATTCATAACGTACGTTTACCAGGTTTGATCTTAATGTGAGTACAAAGTATGAACGAAATACGAATTTAATTAGCAACAGCGCAAATACGACAGCAGGTGACTAAGAAGTCGCATCTGGATTGGTGTAAAGGTGAATGTCTGCCTTTACACCTAGGCTAAATTTCAACTGTGAATAATGCCATTCAAATGTCTGTTTATAAACATAAGGGTCAGAAAAACGGATTCCCATCAATGTTAACATATGGAATCTGTATATAACTCATTTTTTTTAAATGCCAAATATCTGGTTTTACTTTTATACGCTTCCCATACTCTTTTCTTTATATTTCCACAAATACAAAAAAGAGAATAAAACTTTATGAATTGGTTTCAATTCATAAAGTTTTCTTGGCTGTGCTATGAAAAACAATCCTCGTGCGATATTTGGCTTAGTTAGTTCTTCAACTTCGTGGTAACTAGTTGTCTCGTGACCTTCCTTTATATTTTCTTTATCATCAGAGCTACCTACCACTTCTTTTTCACTTGTGACCTCCACAAACAGTTTTTAGGTAAAGTTTTGTTTTTCTTCGTAATGTTTTGATAACCTAGCAAAATTAAAAAGAAATGTTTTACTTACTTTTTAGTTCTTATATCTTGGTGTTATTACACCAAAAAAACAAAAAAAAATATGTTTTGGAAAATTTATTGCTAGATTAAATAGAGAGTTTTCAATTATTAGGTAAATTTACATTTTTATGGAAAGAAAACTGTAATCATTAATACTAAATAATAATTGACATATTGTGATCAAATTTTGGGCGTTATAAATAATAATTGCTCTATGTTTTAGCCGTCCTTAAAAGAAACTGATCCAGCTGTAAAAGAATCTTTAGTCAAATGCAATAATGAATACAATTTTACTCTTCAAGATTTCTACGATAACATAAAAAAGGGCCAACCTGACTCAAGAACGAAAGAATTTAGCCATTGTTTTTATCGATCATTGGAATTAATTAATGATAAAGGGATAATAAACATGAATAAAGCTACAGAGTACATTCGTCATGAATATGGTGATAAAGCGGAAGATATTATAAAAAAATGTTTAAATCAAAAAGATACTCCTGTTGAGACATCTTTTGGAGTAAGGCTTTGTATTTTCAAAGCCGTTAATCTTTAGTTAATATTTCAATACAAACTTATTGTAAGTCGTAAAAATTATCTGTGTCACGTAATTTAGGTTAAATCTCTTTCATTTTTATTTAACCGCTTACCTACTAATTCATTCATACTTGTAATTAAAATTTTCTACCGTTTTTCTATTACTCCTTTGCTGTATTTGTAGAAATTTGGTTATGAATTATGAAATAAATGCATTCTTAATTATTTGGTATTGAATTCCATTCTTAATATGGTTCCGAAGCTATTTTTGTATTTTTGTAAGATTCTATATTTTATTTATTATATTCTGTGTCAATTTTAATTTTGGAATAATTTATTTGACGTTCTTCATAAAATATTATTTTTTTAGTCATTCTCTATAAGTAAAATAACGCAGTTACTAAAATGTGTAGAAATTATTACTCGTATTCAGGTAAATACTGTTTATTATAATAATAATATTTTTATTGATTTAATGCTACCAAGTAGTGCTGTGGTAGCATTAAAAATATTGCGCAGAGTAACCCGATGCATTCATGAGATACACATCAAAGTGCGATGATCATACCTTATCTCGAATGCTGTATAACTGCTTGTTTCTATAAGGGTACATGCCTCCACTGCCTACAACAAATTCGAAACTACATGACTAAGAATTCAAAAACTAACCTTTATATTAAGACGCACATTGCGAAGAACAACCCTGATTTAAGTTGTTCACAATTGTGAAATATTGTTTTTCAATAATTCCAACGTTTTGTCATCTAAATTGTGATTAATCTGATTTAAAGTTGTTGAAATAAAGTTTACTATAATTTCTCCTATATTGCTTTGATAATTGTTTTATATCTATTTTAATATGATAAATAAGTTTGTTAAAATTAAAACATTGTACTTTTGTTGTTTGCAAGATTTTTCTGTGCGCTTCCATTATTTCTTGGTCTACATAACTAGAAACAATGCTACTTGATTTTTTTCATTTATAGATTGAATATTTTATTGGAAGTACTTTCATGTTCTTTACTTACTGTTGAATAATATTTTCTATATTTATTATTAGCTTCATGATTTGTTATATTTTCAGTATTCATAATTTTTTAAATATACCTGTTAATATGTTAATATCCTGTTTTTCTCTTTCTGTACAATTTGCCCCCTTATCTGTAGCGCTATTTTTTCCTTTGCACAATACACAAAGTAAATTGTTCGGAGTGAAACAATTTGATTTATTATGTTCTTCACCGCATCTTTCACACCTATCTTTTTTCCTGCATTGAGCACTTTTATATGCTCAAATCTCAATCACTTTAAATATTGTATGATTCTAAACTCTATTTTCACTATTTGGGAGAGTGAGTCATCGTTTAAAGGCGTAGAAGTGGGGAAAGACGTATGAAAATCCAGTGGCGTTCACTCACTTTTATTTCAACGTTAATTATATTATATTGTTTAAATATTATTGTTCAAAATAGACCACAATATATTTATCTGGTTTTTACTGAAGTTTCAATCTCTATATCCAAAGACCGTTTTCAAAGATATAAATTATAGTTATATTTATTTTATTTGTTTATTATATATTTATATATTCTTATATTATTTTCTTTTTTTTTTTCTTAACTTTAAAAACGGTCTCTGTAATAGAGATCGAAACGTCAGTAAAATAAACATGTAAATAGATGTATTTTGGCTTATTTCCAACATTCTCCCTAAAAATACGGAATGCCACAAGCAAAAAGCCACAAAAAAAAATTAATATTGCTATCATTTGTATATTTGAAAACGATCTCTTTATATAGAGATCGAAACGTCAGTAAATTAAACCTATGAATAAATATTTTGTGGCTTATTCCCTACTGTCTCCTAAAAATACAGAATGCCACAAACAAAAAGCTATAAAAAACAAGTAATTTTGCAGAAAGCTTACTGATGCCACCCGGTTGCCGCGGAAGTTACGCTAAAACGTCTTTTGACGTGACCCGTCCTTAAAGAGTTACACAATGAAATGTTTTTAAAACAAATTTTAAGACAGTTTCCACACCACCCGAGAGGTATGTCTTGTGGCGCGTTACTTTTTTTTAAATGGGTGTTCGCCAAGAGCCATATTTTCCCATTAAATAAAATAAACAAAACACTTAAACAGTATAAAACAAAACAAAATAAAATCCTATAAAAGAAAATAAAATTCTATAAAAACAAAATAAAAATAATTTTGGATGTAACAAAACATTGTTCTATTCTAACACAAACACTATACACACTTACTATGTTCTTCTCGTTTTTTTTTCTTTTTGGTTTTTTTATGCTGATGTTCCTACTAAACTATTAGAAAATATTATTCGCTGTCTAAATCTGAAGAGGTAGTGCTGCTATCGCTGTCATTATCTTCACCTGGCGTAATTATAATTGGCTCTAGTAAAACTTCGACATGAGTGTCAAGTTCCCACATACGATATTCTTCTTTAATTATGTGGCCTATACATTTAGCCCATTTCTCTGGAGTTACATGGAGGATTGCTTGAATCCTTAACTTCGTTTAATTTGAACGTTTTGTTATTGCGTGCTACTTCTCCTTTCACTTGCGCCCAGATAAGTTCAATGGGATTAAGTTCGCAATGATAAGGTGGTAGACGCAGAACTTTAACACCATAATCTTTTGCAGTTTCATCCACAACATATTTAAGATATTCACTTTTCCTTAACCGTGCAATGTCAAGTAGTTGAATTTTGAGCATTGATTCTTCGTATAAAATCCCCTTTTCTGTAAGCCATTCTTGAATTCTCCCTTTCCGCCATGCCGTCGTCGGTAATTGTTCTAGTCTGCGACTATGATATGGCGCATTGTCCATAACAACCACAGACCCAGATTCCAATTTTGGTAAGATTCTCTTAAACCAGCGCTCAAATACTTCAGAAGTCATTTCTTCATGATAATCACCTGTTTTTTTCGACTCAAATTGAAGCAAACCATCATCAAGGAACCCTGTATCACTTCCTATATGGGTGATGATTAAACGCCGTCCCTTTCCTGATGGAGCCTTTAATCCTGTAGACCAGCCTTCTATAAATGCTTCGCGTTTACTTTTTACATTTAAATCTTGCCAAACTTTTCCAACTGTATGACCTTCGTTAATCCAGGTTTCATCCAAATAATATAGTTTGCATCCAGTGCTGCGAATTTTTCGTATTTCTTCTAAATATTTTCTTCTCCACAGAATAATTTCATTTTTTTTCTAATAACATACTTTTTCTGTTGCGTTTTATGTATCGAAAGTTTATTTCGTGCATGGTCCTGATTAAGACCCTACGAGATATCTTGGGTAAAGAGTCATCATTTTCGAGCTCTTGAGAAATTTTTTTCAGTGTTGGAATTTCACTCCAAAAATAAAATGAATGAATTTTTCGACGTATAATATTCCTTGTCTCGTCATCCAAAACAATGCTTTTCCTACCTCTAGTTTTACCTTTTTCTTGCTTTTTATTTTCCGATGTATTTTTAAGTACACGATAAATACAGCTAACGGATACTTTTGTTAAACTGCTACAAATGTCGACCGCTTGGCTAACGTTTAATGCCATTTTTCTGCCGACAATTCCTTCATAAACGTTTCGTATCATTACCTTCTCTTCTGACGTTATCATTTTCCGTCTCTTTTGCGGCTTTTCATTCTTGGAATCAACATCAGAATTTTGCTGTCTTCTCTTGGAACAACTCGGTTTTTCGTCCATTGTATTTCAATAATCTGGATATATACTATATAAATATACAATAATTTCAAAGAATATAACTAAATATTTACTATAAAACGACAAACTATAACCCTCTTGTTATCAATAACACGTTTTATCAATACTACAATACAGTATTGATAAAACAGTATTGACAACAATAAGTTTACAAACTTATCACATAAAATATACTCAAAAAAACACATGAACTATTTACCCATAGAAACACCAATGTTTCCTTCGTTCATTTCTTCGGCAAAAAATAATAAAAACTAGTTTTACTGCATGTCTGGATCCGAATTGTAAAACCGAGTTCCCTCGCTAATTCCAACATTGCCAAACGATTGAAAAATAATGTTTTAAAATATCGATTTTTATTTTATAAATTTAAATACGTAACGAAACGGAACATATAAATAAAATTTATTTTATTATAAGTTTGTGCTTAATTTTTACTATTGAAAAAATCATGTTTTTTGGTATTTTTATGACGGTAATAATCGCTGCGTGGAAGAATACAGGTTTTGTATGACCATAATTACTACTTGTGAACAAGATTTGGCTACACTGTACGACAACTCCTGGTCAGTTTTTCTATAGAGAAGCACAAATAAATATACTACTTTATATATTCTGTAATTTCTTATGAGGAAACGCAAATTGCAATCGAGAAAACAGGCAGTTTTCGAGGGCCGCTGTGTACATTTAAATTTGAGGATATTCGGCGTTTAAACTATGATATCACTCTTCTGAATTGAGGGTTTCTACTATAGGTGTGTAATTTTCAACCTCGAATTATAACTTTGTGTTTTGAAACGGAGTTTTTAAAAATTATTTTATTTACAAATTTACAAAAATTAACAAACAAAAGTTATGAAACAAAAACTATGAAACAAAAGTTAAGTAGCAAAAGTTTACTAGCAAAATATATGAAGCAAAAGTTATCTTAATTGAAAAGTCCCTCTATTTATAATATTCTATTGCGTCGTTTCTATTCTCCTATAATGTGCAGATTCTGTGGAATCCAGTGACGTAACTCCTCCCTCACTGAGTCCGAAAAATAACGGAGTTATTTTTGGGATGCTGGTTTGTGGAATCTTCTTCAATGCCGGAATCTTCTTGTAATTCTATATCATGCTCGTTCCGTTGCTTTGATCTTCTTTGTTTAATAATATACAGAATGATCAAGATTAGAATAACTGCTATGACTGAGGTGGTCACCAATGGAGTCGTATGCGAAGGAATATTTGTTCCTCTAATTGGTACTAACTGTTTGGCCATATTATTAATTGCGTAAAGATTTTCAAAGTCAATTTTGGTAATATTATGGCTCTGGAATTTTTGTATATTTTCTGTGGAAAAATATTTTATTTTTGGTAAAATTAGAGCTTTCCCTCTATGAATTTTGATATTATTATTGAATTTCAGTTGATTGATTATCACTTCACAATCTTCTGGTATACTGATGAGAGATGGACTGTGTACTTCGAAAATTTGGTCTCTTTTGCACTTTGATTGGACTCGTTCTGATGTCGATGGCATTATCAATACTTCATTATTAGTTACTTGTTCGATAATGGATTCTTGGAGAGTGACTTCTGTGGTAAAGCATTGGGTTGAACTTTGACCATTGAGGAAACGCAAGGTGCAATTGTCTTGTAGTATGGTATCTTCTTTGCAATAGTATGTTTCTTCTAAAATGGGACATTCTTCTTTCTGTAGGTGCGTCTCGTCAGAGGTTCGTGCCAAATAAGGGTATGTGGGAGTGAACATCTTGTTCTTTTGAATTATTGGGTAGATATGGTAAAAATCAAGGACAGTTGGTTTTAGGATAGGAATGTGAGTAGCAAAGATCAATTTTGAATTTGAAAAAGTTACTTGTGTCCCTAATAGCATGTAATATGTTAAAATATTTAAAAATTTTGGAATTTGAGAAGGTTGGTAAATACTGTGCAAATATTTAATCATATCCTGAATTTCCTGACTCGAAATAATTGAACTATGTAATGTGTTTAATTTTGAAAACATAATTCCATTTGCTATATTTTCAATAAAATCTATCATATTCTGACAATCTAAATTTATCTGACTTATGGTACCTTGAAAAGTAATATAATTTCCTAAACTGTTTATAGTACTTTGAATTTCTAATTGGAACTTCTGTAAGTTATGTTGCAGTTTTTCTTGGTTTTGCCAAAGTATTTCTAAAGATTTGTTGTAATGATCAATTAGTTTTTTGTATAAAGATATTTGTAAGTTCGTTTCATGAATAATTTGTTTCTGATTATTTTCCAGTAATTCTATTGCTTTATCATATCTATCTCCGTCTTCTGAATCTAAATTTCCAAATAAGTATTTATTAACTTTACCTAGGCCATCAATTAGGCCTCTTTTTGATCGAATATGGGGATAGATGTTTTCTAATTTTTTCTCTAATGTATTGATTAAAACTTCTGTTCTTTCTAACATGTTTTCTGCCAATCCATGATATGAAATGGGATTTGAGGCATTAACTTTCACTACATTAGTTTTTATTATTTGAAAATTAACTTTAAGAGATTCTACTTGTCTAACTATTTCTTTTAAGTTTATATAATGGATAAATGTATGTTTACTATAAATTAATCTACATGTACCTAATTTAATTGGGAGTAAAAGGTTTTCAAGAGGTGTTATATTAATGTCGATGTCAACTCTAACCTGGTGGGACGTCTGGTATATCATCTGTATCAGAATCAAGACGATTATTTTCTTCATTTTGTTGAACCTGCAAAAAGTTTCTTTTATTAGATCTGGGTTTGCGAACTGTGCTTTTATGATACAATCCTTTATCTGTTTCCAACAACAAGCCACGATCGTTGACAATAGTTGTCTCTTTAAACTTAGGAAGTGCTTTGTTGCGACTCCCACTTTTAATGTATGCTTTGTTTTCATTTGTGTAATCGTGTGGGTCTGACCTCGTTAAATTGCGTTTTTCTATCTGTTGGTATTTTACGTTTGCATTTCGTTCATGTATTTCATCGTATAATATTTTACAAGATTCTTTATGATTCTGCACATATTGTGATAAAATTAAATGATCATTATTGTCGAATGGGTCTGGATTATTTATATGTCCTTTAATAATTTCAAATGGCGTAAATTTAGTAACAGAATGAATTGAATTATTATATGATAATATGCAATGTTTCATTAATTGTTCTACTGACATATCTTTATTCGTTTCTCTAAGGCATCTAAAATGTTCTATTAAAGAAGAATGAAAACGTTCTACCGGAGAATTCGAATTGCTGTTCTTAGGAGTGGTAAAATGTAATTCTATTTTATGTAATTTACAAAAATCTTCTAAGTCATAGTTTTTGAATTCAGTACCGGAGTCAGTTGTTATTTTATAGGGTAATCCATGATGTGTGATATAGTTTAACAAACATGCATCAATTATTGTAAGAAATGGTGTATTGGATATTCTAAATACATCCATATGAATATGATCAAATGGCTTAGAAGCCGTTGGTGTAAGATTAAATTTAATGACTGGTGGGTCTCTATCATATTTATTTTTTAAACAAACTTGACAATTGTTGACATACTGTTCTATATCTTCTGACATATTGGGCCAGTAGTATCGTGAACTCATTGACATTTTTAGCTCATTTATACCACGATGTCCTTTTTTGTAAACATGATAATAGTTAAGTTTTTCTTTTTGTTCATCGGTAGTCACAATATCATCTAATATTTTTGTACAGTGCACAAATTTGAATGCAGAATTTTTGAAGTAATTTTGCAATGCAACTACAAATGTTTCAGGTGATAGTGGTGGTCTAAAATACAAGGCATATAATTTTCTTGGGTCTATATAATCTTTAACAAAATTTATGATTCCTTTTTGCATATCTCTTTGAGGTAAAATAACAAATAGTCTTGTGTTCTCAAATATCTTTTGTGTTTTAGTTTTTATTTCATTGATTTCTCCACAAGTTAATAATATTTGATTTTTGTATAAATTCAAGGCTCGGTCTGTGATTGGTATACTAAGAATTGGATTTTCAGCTGAAGTATGTACTGTATTTCCATCAGTATCTTCATTTCCACTTGGATTAACATTTGGGGGTCTAATTTGTATATCTGATATTATGTTTATTCTTTTTTCTTGTCATCTAACGTTTCAGAAATTTCTTCATTGCTTAACTCAGGAAGATAAAAGTCATTTGGATCAAACAATTGATCTGTAATTTCTTGATTTGGAACTGATAAGTTTTCTATTTCTTTTTGTATTACATCATCTATGTCATCAAGATTTACACACAAAGATTCAGATTCTACTACATTTATTTCATTGTCGGTGTCTATTCGTGAAAGACAATCCGCAACTTTATTAAGGGTTCCTTTTTGGTATTTAATTTTATAATCAAATTCTTCGAGTTGTAACCGCCATCTCACTAGTCGTGAATTAGGTTCTTTTAATGAAAACAACCATTGTAGTGGTTTATGATCTGTAAAAATTATAAATTCTCTTCCAAATAAGTATGGTCTAAAGTATTTGCAGCTCCATACTATAGCTAATAATTCTTTTTCTATAGTAGAATAGTTTATCTCTGCTGAATTTAGGGTCCTTGACGCATATGAAATAGGATGTCCATCCTGTGATAATACTGCCCCAATGGCATATTTGGATGCGTCTGTCATTATTTCAAATTTTTTGTTAAAATCTGGGTAGGCTAGAATTGGTTCTGATATTAACAAATTTTTGCAAGTATTAAAGCAATCGATAAATTCTTTTGTGTGTTCTATTTTATGGTCTTTCTTCAGGCAAACTGTTAACGGTTTTGTTATTTTAGCGAAGTTCTTTATAAATTTGCGATAATATCCTAAAAGACCTAGAAAAGATTTAATTTGTTTTTGTGTTCTTGGAATTGGAAAATTCTGTATAGCTAATATTTTGTTTTTATTGGGTTTAATTCCTTCTGGTGTAACAACGTGACCAAGAAATTCAACTTCTTTCTGTAGAAACTCGCATTTATCCAATTGAATTTTTAAACGTGCTTCTCGTAGTTTATGAAATACTAGTTTTAAATTTTGAATATGTTCCTGTAAGCTAGTACTAAATATAATTATATCATCCATGTAGACCATGCATATTTTGTTTTGCAAATCTTTTAGTACTTCGTCCATTACCCGTTGGAATGTTGACGGCGAATTTTTGAGACCAAAAGGCATTCTTAGAAATTCATAATGACCGTTGTCTACGCTGAATGCTGTTTTCTCTACAGATTTTGGATCCATTTCGATTTGGTGGAATCCGCTGGCTAAATCTAATGTGCTAAAATATTGTGCTCTTCCTAATTTATCCAAAATTTCTGTAATATGTGGAATTGGATACCTATCAGAAATTGTTTTTTCATTAAGCTTTCGATAATCTATGACTAGACGGTATTTTTTCTTGCCTGATGCATCTAATTTCTTATTCACTATCCATATGGGTGAACTCCAAGGTGAACATGATGACCTTATGATTCCTTTATCTAACATTTCTTGAATTTGCCTTCGAACTTCTTCTTTGTGGCAGTAAGGATATCTATAAGATCTACAATGTATAGGAACTTCGTCTGTAGTTTTTATGATGTGTCTGACATTGGAAGTAAATGTCAAGGGATCTCCTGCTTTTAGGAATATATCTGAAAATTCTCTACATAGCTTAATTATATTTTCTCTTTCTTCTGAATTCATGTGGTCTGTCCTTATAAGGTTTCCTAAGTCTATTTTGTTTCTCTTATTACATTTCTCATTAGGTTTTTTGTTAAAATAATTAAAGTTGTATAATTCATAATTTGCGTTTTCAAAGGGGTATACGTCTATTGGTCTTAGTAAAGTTATCTTCAAAGGTTTGTCTGTTGTGTTTATTATTTCCATTATAGCATAGCCATTTTTTGCTAATGTTAATGTTTCAGGTATATAAACTTCTTCTAAATATGTTTCTTCGACCATTATTTCTCCATTAGGTATACTGACAGGAAGAGGATAAAGCGTTCTTTCTTGTGCACCTATATTAAATTCAAATTTAATATCCATTGGTCCTCTAAATTTAATCGGTATCGTAACATTGTTATTATACAGTCGTTTATTAGTAAAATCTATAACTAAGTTCATTCTCATCATATCTTCTAATCCTAAGATTCCATCAAAATATTCGTGAAAATCATATAAGATATAATGAATATAAAAGTTACTTCTGAATTCTGGAAATGCTGGTATTTCAGCTTGATATTTAATAGTCTTATTATAAAGAGCAGTTATAATATCTACATTTGACTGGTATATGCAATTAGGAAAATATTTTTCGGCGATACTTGGTCGTAGCAAAGACCTAGCACTACCGGTATCAATTAGCAATTTTATTTTTGAATTTCCTACTTCAATATATGGTAGGGGATTATTCGAATTTATTTCTATATTGACTGTTTCCTTTCCGAGGCATCTATCTGAAAATTTTGATCACCTTGACCGTTTTGTGGTAAATCGTACTCAGAATTTCTAAAATAGCTATTTACTTGTTCATGTTGTGGTTCTCTTGGATTATTATTTTCGTTTTGATAATTATTTGTGTATAGCTCCTCAGCTATAGTATCAGGAATTCGTCTAGGGAAATAATTTCTCCGATAATTATTGTATTTATTGGGATTTGATCTAGCGTTTGAATTTAATGTATTTCTGGATGCTATTGACATAGGTTGTGGCTTAGGTAACCGATCATTAGGAATTCGGTTGGGCCTGAATACATTACTTTCTGGTCGGAAGTTTGTGGAACGATTCTGAGATGTGAAATGATTCTGAGAATGTTGGGGTGCTAAAGAATTTTGGTTTTGATAACCTTGATTTCGATATAAAAAGTTAGAATTGAAAGGGTTTTGATTTTGATAAGTAAAATTTGGATTTGTTTGATATTGATGTGTGGGATTAGAATTTTGGGGACGATAATGGTTGCTAGGCTGATTTGGCCTGTAAGATGGATTAAAAGAATTGTGTGACTTAAAATTATGATTGTTTTTTGGAAAAGTATTACTAGAATGTCCATATAAATTTTCAAAATTATGAAACTCGTCGACATATGCAATGGCATCTTCAAGAGAACTCGGTTTCTTAAGGTGCATATTATTTTTAAGAACACCTGTACATCCTGCAATAAAAGTGTTCAGTGCGATTTTATCACAATGGTTAATTTGGCATAGTTTATCTGCATGCTCTATACTAGTATCGTTACTTATTCTTTGGGCTACATTGCTTTTTAATAATTGTATTCTTGTTCCAAAATTATGGAGTGTTTCATTTTTAAATGGTTTAGTTCGTGTTAGTTCTTGCATTAAGCAGTCTAAATCACGTCTATCTGCGAAGCATTGTTCTAATGCTCTCTTTATACTACTCCATGTCGTTAGTTCCATACGATTTCCTACTAGTGCTTCTGCTTTTCCAACTAATTTATCTTGTATGCATTCCAAAATGTGTTTATTTAAATCTGGATCATTATATGTAGAATATGTTTGTATTAGTTCGTTGCATCTAAAGATAAATTTGTTGAGAGTATTGGAATCTCCATCGTAGGGTTTAATATTTTTTAATTTTGATTTGAGAAAATCCCAGTTAAGGGGAGTTTGAGTTTGAGTTGCAGTAGCCATATTTTCAAATAAAATTATTTGTCAAAATATCTCACAAAATTGTTAGAATTATGTATTATAACAAAATATATACGCAATATAAATATTTTCAATAACATAAATATGTATTAAAATGGATAAAAAATATCAGTATTCTTATTCAAAAAATTCAAATTCGTATTCAAAATTCAAAATTCAAAAATTAATCTATCTATCCTCACAAATGTATGAAAGGAAAGGCGAAAAGGAAAGGCACTTACAGTTATCTGGAGCACCTGCTTCTCTTCTCCGAACTTTTGCTTCCTCTGGAACTCTGCTTCTTCTCGTTGATACCACTGTAGGGTAGAGGTTCGATTTGGATACGCACTGCGATGTTGAAACACCAAAACCGAAAAAGTTCTATCACTTGATGTGTAAAATGTTCTTTCCCGATCCGCACGTATCCTACTGACTGCGCCAATTATAACTTTGTGTTTTGAAACGGAGTTTTTAAAAATTATTTTATTTACAAATTTACAAAAATTAACAAACAAAAGTTATGAAACAAAAACTATGAAACAAAAGTTAAGTAGCAAAAGTTTACTAGCAAAATATATGAAGCAAAAGTTATCTTAATTGAAAAGTCCCTCTATTTATAATATTCTATTGCGTCGTTTCTATTCTCCTATAATGTGCAGATTCTGTGGAATCCAGTGACGTAACTCTCGTTTATCATTTTTTCTATTACTATGTGTGTAGGTATAGACTGACCTTTAAAAGTTACTATTACAGTTCCTGTTTTTACGTAGATAGTAGATGCATTTTGTACCACTTTCTACATTGTTTCTTTTACATGTAATATTTCGAACCTCATTCCAAACCTAGGTTGAATAAATATTCCTGTATGTATACACTGTATGTATAGTTTTTTTATTAACTGTTTAACTATTTAAAAGGTAATAAAAGACGGGAGTGTTCAAATATAAACAACTCACAAAATCTGTCGGTGGTTCATTGTCTCGTTGGGTTTCTTATATAATATTAACAATTTTATATGCTTAGAACATACTTTGCACATCTCTAGGCGCACACACATCGAATTTGGACGGTCGATAAAAGTTCGATCGAACAAATTCCTTTGGTGGCGCGAAGAAACAATGTGAGCGTGCACACACATCGATCGCCAAACGGCACGGCATCAATGTCGTGTGACGATCGATAAATGTCACTGTATGGACGGCTGTCGTGGTCGTTGCCGTCGTTCCAGGCGTATAGTACCAAATGAACGCACGCACACACATCGATCTTTGTCGACCGATCAGAGGACCAGTTGCGTTTTTTGGACACTTCTCAACGTACGTAGCTCTGTGTTACTACGCAGTTCTGTGTTGTTCATTGTGATTTTGTGTACTCCACCTTACAATCCCTTGTGGATTAACAAACGTCATCGAATAAATGTCGTGTAGTGTGCGTGCTTTAGTGTGCCTTAAGAACTTAAGGGAATGGTTTGAATGCAGTAGTACAGAAATTTTTAGAGCGGCAGTCAACAGAGTCCCCATAGTCATGATGATTTCCAACCTTCGATAGAAGATGGAACTTAAAGAAGAAGTGTGCGTGCAAAGCATCATCGATAATAGTTCAATCGAACTTTTATCGATGATGCTTTGCACTCACACTACACGACATTTATTCGAAGACGTTTGTTAATCCACAAGGGTTTGTTAGGTGGAGTACACAAAATCACAATGAACAACATAGAACTACGTAGCAACACAGAGCTACGTACGTTGAGGAGTGCCCAAAAATGCAACTGGTCCTCTGGTCGGTCGACAAAGATCCATGTGTGTACGCGCGTTCATTTGGTACTATACGCCTTGGAACGACGGCAACGACCACGACAGCCGTCCATGCAGTAACATTCATCGATCGCCACACGATTGTTTCTTCGCGCCACCAAAGGAATTTGTTCGATCGAACTTTTATCGACCGTCCAAATTCGATGTGTGTGCGCCGAGCGTAATCCTGTATTGTTCATTGTGATTTTGTGTACTCCACCAGTGACTAGGGATATTGAGAATGAATTACTTATTTCGTTGGTCGAAGCAAGATCTGTTCTGTGTGACAAGACCCTAGATATATAGCGATAAAAACGCGACAAGAAATGCTTGGAGGGATATATGCAACATACTGAATCCACATTTTGAAGAGCTAGGGGACAAAGAGAAGAACAATTTTGTTAAGTACAACAAATTCTTATTGTAACTACAGTACACCAGAAGCTATTAATTGTAGTTTTTGTATTCATATTTAATAATGTCTTACCATTTAATTTAAACATGGTCCGTTGTCAGATAGTTTACGTTACAAGATAATGGTGGCAGTGGTTGAAATGTTTACCTTCACCTAAACCCAAACAAATATAAGTACGACATTCTTTTACGTAATGACTATTGGCTATTAAGAACTCATAATAACTACTAATTCTCAACACTTTCAAAGACTCATTGTTATGTACTAAATAACACAGAATGTCAAATCTTATTCATCTGCCAAGGAACAGCTCTCACTTCTGATAAAAAATATTTACTCAATATGTTTCTGGCACTGTTTGCCGGAATACCCCCTCTTCCTGTACCTCCTCTTGGTAAATCTTTCAGGCCGATTACTTTAATTATTTCATCAGGCAAATATCCGTCCCTATCGCGAATGAAGTTATGTAGGACGACACAAGCTTTAATAATTTCGACTGCAAAATCTGGGTCTACATTAAGCGACCTGTAAAAGACTCGCCACTTATTTGTGAGGATTCCAAATGCACACTTCACATAACGCCTGGCTCTGTAGTTGAAAATTCTTTCCTGTAGCGTTAAGTGTGTTCCCCCGTAAGGTCGCATCAAATGCTTGTGCAGCCCAAATGCTTCATCGCCGATGAAAAAATATGGCAACTTTGGATTGTCTGTTCCTGGTAGACACTGCTCTTCTAGTAGATCCAATGTATTTGATTCGACGTTATTACACAGGGTAGAGTCCTTAAAAATGGATGAATTACATTTCTTACCGTAGTTTCCCATGTAAACGTACAAGAACCTGTAGTTAGGGTCAACTACAGCCAATAAAACAACAGAATAATATTCTTTGTAATTAAAGAACATAGAACCACTTTGTACTGGGCAAATAATCCGAATATGTTTTCAATCAACAGCTCCTAAACAATTAAGAAATTGAGCTTTTTTAAAAAAACCTGAAGCTGTAGATTCCCACTTTTCCTTCGCAAGTTTGGGCATACACTCTTTCTTCATGATATTCCAAATGGACCTGCTTACTTCCTTTACTATACTTGCTACAGTTTTTTTGCCCATTCTATATGAATAGTGTAATTCTGCAAATGTAGACCTACTTGCAAAGTACATGTAAAAAAGAAATACATAATTTGAGGAAATTTGCTTTGTTCTCTGTTTGTTACAATACCGTAGTTAATAAGAGTGAGCTTAAATCCGAACTATCAAGCAGACAGACAAACAGACACACACGCGATTTTCTAAGGGTCCTCGGTTTTACCTAATCCTTTTTGTGGTTTTGCAGGTAAAGAAGTCTCCAGGAGATGGACCAACCTCAGAGATGCACTTTAGAAATCCCGAAAAAATTTAAAAGCTGTAAAAAAACTGGAGCAGGTGCTGTGACAATCAAAAAATATGTATAAAATATAATAAATAATATGTAAAAATATATATTCAGTGGCCAAATGCAGTTTTTACAAAAATGTTACGACTCCTGAGAAACGGCTGAAAGCTTGGATGATACAAAGCTAATGGACAAGACTGAGCTTCATAACATTCAGCCTGCAGAAGCAAATGCATGACGGGAAGTAAAAATGAAAGTTGACGTTCCTGAAATTACAAGAATAAGAAACAGAAAACGAAGGAAACCAGACGAAGTGGAACTGGCAATGTTGAAAGCTCTGAGTCAACCAGAGAAATCGGACAGCCACATATCGTTTTTCTAGGGCATCATTCCACATTTAAAAACTATGGATGACGATGAAGTCCTGCAATTTCAAATGTCCGTCTATGAATCCATTTTTAAAATCAAAGAAAATAAGAAAATGATCCAGCGTTCATTACATCCCTCATATCCACAACAACAACTATCTTTGACTCTCCCTAATCACCAACAATCCATACCGTACTCCCATCAGCAACCGCCCATGCCATTCCCTCACCACCAACAGCCCATACCCTTTTCTCATAACCAGCATCCAATCGCCGGGTACCATGCTCAACAGACTTACCTACACAATCCATTTCCTCCATCACAATCGTCCAAAATCCCTTACTACAAAACCTACTTTAGAGCAATCACTTTCTCAGTACACTCAAACAAATTTAAAAAAACCCGGTTAACAGCGATGCCAACAACTCCGCTTCCACATCTCTCCAATCTACAGGATCGGCTTGCGAATATTATGAAGCTTTCGGCAAAATAACGCCCACAAATACTCCATTAACCAATACTAGCAGCAAAAGTTCCTTTTCTGATTGCTCAGAAATTTTTGACTTTAAACTAAAAAAATGTCAAAGATTTTGTCATTAACAAAGATATTGTACAGACTATTATAAAAACACGCCTTTTGCATTGCTAAAACATCGGTTTTCATTTCGTAGAACTAAAAATTTCGTAACAACTAATAAAAGATACAGAAAGTTTGCAAGATGTAAAACAGTATAATTTTTTCAGATACATATTACCGTGTGTTACATCTTGAAAACTCTCTACCATATTTTGTTGTTTTAGAGCCTACTATCTTCAAAATAATAGGTATCTAATCGTATTACAATCATTATGCAACTTTTATTATCTTAATATTTGGTAAAATTTAACAATTTTCAACATATTTAATGGACTTCAGTTTTTGTGAGGTATATTTAAATGTTGACAAAAACTAATAAAATTTGGCACACAAGTAAAAATAGAACTTAGTTATCTACCTCAGTGTAACTGCAAGTCTTTCTTGTTATGATATGCAGCTTCTCATCTTCGTATTGCGGTGCCTAAGAACATTCCGCAGCTTTTTGTGAAGTTCATTAAGTAAAAATAGAACTTAGTTATCTACCTCAGTGTAACTGCAAGTCTTTCTTGTTATGATATGCAGCTTCTCATCTTCGTATTTTGGTGCCTAAGAACATTCCGCAGCTTTTTGTGAAGTTCATTAAAACTTGAAGTAGACATTCTAAAGTAATTGAAAAATTTATCCTCGTCTTGACGGAGCACCTTATATAGGGTGTGAAATATTTCGGCTTCTTGCCTTCTTTCATTAATTGGATGAACCCATAGAGCTCTTTTTTGGCGTCTGCGCTTTCTAAGACGATGTAACAACCACATAGCAGCAACATGAGTCTTAAAGGGGTCCATCACTCAATGCAAATTCTTGATGACTAACAAACGTCATCGAATAAATATCGTGTAGTGTGCGTTCAAAGCATCATCGACAAAACTTTGATCGAACTTTTATCGACCGTCCTAATTCGATGTGTATGCGTCTGGCCTAGGCCAGCCCTCCACTTGCGATTTGAAGTCGGGCGATTGTTTAGTCGTAAAGATTAAACACATTGTTTCAAATAAGAGTCAATTCATTTGTAACTAAATAATCACAGCGATTAAGAAAACGCAACCTGTCTCTACCTGGTGTATCCTCAACAATTTTTAATTTTTTTAAAATGTCAGACAACGAGGAATATGCTGAAAATGTTCGGTGTATTTTGAGTACTGTTGATTCTGATTTTAAGTACTATTAATTTTAAGTACTATTGTTTAAATATCATGTAAAAGTGCCCTTTAAAAATTCTTTGGTTTGTTAACGGATGAATCCGATAACGATGTTTTCGTCATTTAGTTCTCGCCCGAAGCAAAAGAACGACCACACAGGTATTGTAGTTTCGATGTCATCCATTGGAAAACTGATGTAATTTAGCGATTTATAAATTGCAGTGGAGGCACCTTCTAGATTTTCTTGATTTTCTTTACGACAGCGATTTTTTTGATTCCACGACTAATAATCGTAACTGCAGAGCTAGCCTAGGCTAGCTATCTACTTGCGGTTTGTAGTCACCCGATTATTTAGTCGTAACGATTAAACACATTGTTTCAAATACAAGTCAAACCATTTGAAACTAAACAATCACAGCGATTAAGAAAACGCAACCTGTCTTATTTTTACCGCGATTTAATATTCGCCCTACCACAATGAATCACAAGCATAGAAATGCATTCACTTACGATTGTTTAGTCGCGATTCTGAAGCCAGCTTAGCCTGGTGTATCTTCAACAATACTATTTTTTTTTTGTCAGACAATAAGAATAATGCTGGAAATGTTGGGAACATTTTAAGTATTATTGGTTCAGAGCGGTTGATTCAATAAAACTACTTTTTGACATCCGGTATTATTAAAAAGAACCGGGTTCCTCACATAAATCTTCAAATAACATGTAAAACTGTCCAAGAAAAAAGATTTAATTTGTTAACGGATGAGTCCAATTTACGATGCTTTCGTTGTTAACTTCTCGACCGAAGCAAAAGAGCGATCACACAAGTAGTTTCGATATCATCAATTGGGAAACAGATGTAATTCAGAGATTTATACATCGCAGTGGATGCACCCTCTAGATTTTCTACGACAGCGATTTTTTTGTCACTGCGACTAAAATTTGCAAGTGGAAGGCTAGCCTAAATGGCTATTTTCACTTTTAAGACTACAGATTTGAACGGGCCAATGGGCTGCTGCTAGCTTATTACTTGTCTTTTTCACATGGGTTTTGCTTCAGTACCAGTATACCAGTATACCTGTGTTTAAGATACTGTCGTTCTTTCCTACCTATCCGAATCCTATCCTATGTCTCCGATAACTACGTTTCGTAGCCGTTAAGTCATATTTAAGTATCATTGCTATTTGCTATGCATATCATAATAACGAAGATCAACGCGAGCCATAATTCAATGTTTTTTCTTTTCTTTTGCATCCTTATTTCTTTAACCATTTTCTTGGTTCGTCCGCAATCGGAGTCAATTATTAACTCAGATAGAGTGCCTACACATTTAGCTCGATCGCTAAACCGTTGACCAACCAGTGAAGTCTGCTTATATCGGCAATTACTCGGTATATTTTGTCACATATGGCTACCCTCACTTAATTCAATCTGCAGATCACTGCGGATGCCCGGAATGTGGAATATGGAGCCATTAGTAAAAGTTGGGTGTCTTATGAGGACCAGTTTTCAAAGCTTACGCTCATCATCATCATCTTTGGCTCTACAATCCTCTGTGGATCCTGGCCTGTTTCAAGATTAGTCGCCATTCTCTTCGGTTTCTAGCAACGTGTTGCCATCTTCTGATCTCTAGTATCCCTAAGTCGGTCTTAGCTCCATCTGACCACCTAATTTGCGGTATGCCTCTACTTCTACTTCCTATAGGTGTTTCTGTCGTTAGCTTTTTAGCAATCATGTTGTCAAGCATTCGTATTATGTGTCCGGCCAATCTAAGTCGCTGTGTTTTATTGAACGTTACGATATCTGGTTCATTAAAAAGTTGGTATAGTTTAAAATTAAATCTTTTGCTCCACTGCCCTTGATCGTTTATAGCTCCAAATATTTTACGGAGTATCTTACGCTCGAATATTCCCAGAACTCTTTCATCCTTCTATGTGTTAGACTCCATGTTTCGGCCCCGTATGTGAGGACTGGCCTCAGCAGTGTTTTTTACATAATAATTTTATGAAATGAAAAAGAAATGAAAAAGACAGAAAAGATTTTATTTCACGTTCAAAGCGTCTATGTATCTATTGATAGGTATTTCGACTTAAAAAGTCTCATCAGAATAGTTATTCATAGCCGTATTCATTCATATAGACCTTTTGTTTCGAAACTATCTTACCGATAATAATTTTAGTTTTTTTTTTATATTTTTTGAGTGGCATTTTTTTTGGAGTCCATAGTAAGGTTTCTTTTAATTTCTTTGCTTGTTTTATTGGTAGTATTCACTAGCGAGCCAAGGTATGTGAAGCTGTCAATACGTTAAAAGATATGACTTCCAAATACTGTCGCCCTTTCCTCATTTGCTATAGGATCCTTATTAACCAATTTGTACTTGGTTTTGTCTTCGTTTATGACTAGACCGACCTGTTTCGCGGCCGTTTCTAATTATAGAAAATATTGCTCAACATCTCGCTTGCTACGCCCTATTAAGTCAATGTCATCAGCGTATGCTAATATTTGTATCGATATATTGTAAATAGTATCGCCGTCTCTAATTATTGTGTCTCGGATTGCCTTTCCCAAGGCAATGTTAAATAGGAGGCAAGCCAGGGCATCCCCTTGTCTGAGTCCATCCTTTATCTCAAAGGATCGAGAATTTTCTCCCTGTGTCCGAAAGCTGGCTTTTAGATTAGACCTTGTCATTCTCGTTAATCGGTTAAGTTTTTCTGGTGTGCCAAACTCACGCAATGATTGATATACTCGTAGTACTGTTCTCTTGCCACTGTCATATGCGGCCTTGAAGTCGACGAATAGGTGATGAGTTTTAATGTTAAATTACAATTTTTTCTTGAGGTTCTGTCTTATTGAATGAATCTGGTCAATTTTTGATTTTTCTGGAGTAAATCCGTCCTGGTACTTTCCAACTATGCCTACTGTGTAAACTTGTAGCATTTCGTAGAGAATATTTGCTAGTATTTTGTAAGCAGTTGTTAACATAGATATAGCTCTGTAGTTGTCACACTACACTTTTGCCACTTTTTTATGTAACGGACATATCACATCTTGAGACCATTGACAGGTCATGGTCTCATTTTTACAGACAAGAAGTAAAAGTTTATGCATTGCTTGTAGCAGAACGTCGCCACCATTCTTGTAGAACTCGAAGCGGCTATATCAATAAAAACTACTACCTCTATGAGAGTAACACATTTTTAAAATTAAAAATATTAAATTTCTTACAGTATAATTAAACAGGTTTTATATAGAGTGCCATATTTTTAATTTTATAACCGTCTCATATTTGTAATTTTTTTAAATAAATACTTTATTTCAATTTCTTTTGATTTTATTAATCTATTGACTTTATCTTTTATTTTAATATTTTTATGCTAAAAATAGTTGGCGCTCAACTCTGCGTTCAACTTTCTAGTTACTAAATATTCTGTTATCATCTACGTTCCAATTTTAAATTTCACTTAATATTCTAATTCCTTTATTCAGACCCCATCATGTTTATATGCCGTGTTACATAAAATTTCTGTCTACTTTAGTCGACAAAGTATATTTGTCAATTAGCTTCTTTTTGACTTCTGCCATATCAGCTATACTTTAATTCTGTACATATACACGACTATGTATCTGAAGATACAATATGCAAGTATCTAGATTCAGATTATATCTGAAACCAACAACTACATTCTACAATCCTGTCCAACTACATTAAGAAAACAATATTTGCCATAAGTATAATTTTAAAATCATTTTTGTTAAGCTGTAGGCAAGATTGCTTTGTTTAATATTAAAATTTTACTTTTATTTTTTATTTGTATATAATAAATATGATTAGTTAATATCTTCTCGACTGAGCCAGACGAGGTCTAACAATTGGCTCCCCAAGAAAGTTGTGAGTTTTATTGTTCTATATTGGCTTCCAACTTTCGGAGGTAGTTATAATATTACCCATTGATACACACCGTTTTTGATGGGTCGTTAGATGCTACACATTGGCGCCCATCGCCTAAAACTTAGATCTCGAAGGTTACACATACATATTGGTGCTTCAACGTAACTTATTTTATTTATAGATTTGTTTTTTAACCCTTGAGTAATTGGGTACATGCAAATTACATGAACAGTCAGCTGGGGTCTGTGAAGCAGTTTTTATGTTACACAGTACATTAGAAAAGATTTAAAAAAAAACTATTTAATATGAGGACAATCTTTTTTATTTCAGTTTTAATACATCTTAACCATTTTAAATGGTTAAGGTGTATTAAAAATCTTAACAATTTTAAATGGTTAAGGTGTATTAAAAAAATGTACTTCTCTTACATTTAGTAAACAAAATTCTAATCCTAATTTCAATTTTCATTGCAGTTTTTCGCAAATCATTTAACATGCTCTAAGCATAGCCATTTTTAGCATTTGACACAAAAATATCGTGTTTTACGATTTGGACAAAAGACGCAACGACCTTGTGTGTTTTAACGCGGAGGCGCTGGATGTGCAGGTACTCCGCTTAGTTTTTGGGCGATATTTCTGATATCCTTTTGTAAATGAGGGTCTCTTGCTCTGGTTAGCATGTTATCTCTTGTCAAGGCTAAGTCAATTGATTTCAGAAAGAATCTTCATTCTGAAATTAGGTTGTTCTCATTACATTTCTGTATGACGTGAGAGTTTATGCCTGCAATGTTGAGTAAATTATAAAAAATTATCATTGGCCATCTTCGGGTGTTTTTGCCTACATTATAAGCCGCAAATTTCTGATCGACTGAGTCAACGCCCGATTTTGTAATGTTCTAAAAAGTAATAATATTGGGCTAATAATATAGAAAATGCAAACATAGCCGAATACTGTGGTCTACTGGGATTAAGAAGTTCTTTTGCAATCCCCTTTTTATTTTTTCGAATTGTTCCAACAATTGTAATTTTGTGCTGCTCCAGCATGCGTTTTACGATTTCGTAACTTGTAAACAAATTATTTATGGTTATATTTCTAGACGATCCAAACACAGGCTCACATATTCTTTCCACTAAATCGGTGGTTTTTAGTACTAATGCGATATGGCCCTGAAAGCTGAGCTCCAACGTATACGTAACAATAAAACACTGAAAACTTTGTTTTCAAAACTTCCACAAAATTTATTTTAAATTCTTATCACTACAGCTGTTTCGGCTAATTGCCTTTCTCAATTGATCTGTTCTCAAAATAAAGGCCTTAAGCTATCTTTGTTAGAATCTATGGAAATCAACAAATTAAAAAACACAGATATAATTCTGAATGACCAGCTTAAGACAAACAGTTCTCCCCTCCTCAACCTATTTCATTAGAGACTATAAAGTGTAAACCCATACCAAAAATAGATCACTTGAGAAAGGCAATTAGCCGAAACAGCTGTAGTGATAAGAATTTAAAATAAATTTTGTGGAAGTTTTGAAAACAAAGTTTTTAGTGTTTTATTGTTACATAAAATGAATTTCCATCAAGTAACGGTCAAATCCATCAATTATCCAACGTATACTTTCATATTTACCGTGTAAAAGCATTTGGCGTCCACTAAGGAACATACTTTTATGCCATATTTGGCTGTCTTATTCGGGATGTACATGCGGAATCCGCAACGTCTACGGAATGCAAAAATTATCTCGTCTAATGTTAAGTACGATTAAAGGAACGTAATTAAGTTTGCATTTCTGATTAAATTGGTCAAAAATGTTTCTTATTGGTGCAAGTTTGTCTATGGTTCTTCTTTCTTCTCTTGTATTTACATCATCAAAACGCAAGCAACGAAGTAAGAATAGAAATTGCCTATTAGTCATAGTAGTTCGAAACACCCCTTCGCCTGTTCTATAAGTAGCCCAAAATTCTTTGTAATCTCAGCGGCTTGCTTTGAAATCCCCAGCTATAATAGAACAATTAACGGCTTTATTTCCAAAGTATCTGTAGGTCTGCCTTTATTCGGATCTTCATAATTGTTTTTTTAGTTTAGAAATAAATATGTTTGTGTTCTGTAAAATGGTTTCGAGAATATTATCACCAAAAAAACATTTCCAACACTCTAAAGGATCAACTGATTGACAAGCATTTCCTTTTGAACCTGGTAATTATGAAGTTAAATTAGAACTTCTTACATTAGAACTATTATACACTAATGCAAACAGCACTAAGCAGTGAGGCATTAGAAATAAATTCTCGCTGGTCTCACAGGCCCCACCCGACTACTCAAAGGTTAAGTTTTGCTAAATTTTGGTAAATAAATAATATGATTTTGCAATACTTTTTTGGCTGATTTTTTATGGTAGGTATTTTTAGTAGTGTCTAAATGGTCTGTTTTCTGTATTTTTTATCTTAACCAGTTTGTTTGGGTAGCTTCCTCTAATTACTTATTTAATTAATATTTTATGTTTATAAAAACCCAAGAGAAGATTTTATTTTATCATGTTTTCTCATAATATAGGTACTTTTCCCTTAGCATAGTCTTTTTACCTTTTTCTAATAGGTACTTCTGTGTTCTCAGTAAATGAATACATTAATTAGGTACTGCAAAATTATGTTGTCCCATATATATATATACTATTTACTTAAGCCATTTTATACTGGTGCACGTCCTCTTGCCGCTCGTTACTGTTTGGAAATGATCCTGGCTTAAATTTCAGACAACACATTGGAACAACATCAGTATAATTATTCTTCTTCTTCTTTTTATAGACATGACTCTATCTGTTTTTCAATGTGCATCTAGTAAGTTAATCGTTCCATAGTTTTCGTGGTCTTCCTACTGATCGTCTTCCTATGACATGACATGGGCGTTTTTACCTTGTTTAGGCCTGGACCTCTTCAAGGAATGGAGAACTCCTTTTTTTTCTCTCGGAGTAGTGGGAGTGTGGTAAACGGCAATTACGTAAAGTTGTTGTCAAGAAGTAGTGGACTACTAAGGAGCAGGGGGAAAGCTGAAAGTGGCTATATTGTGTGGACGATCTAAGAAGATCTAGAAACGCACAAGAGGAAGTGGGAACTGCCTAGCATGCCAGTTTAGGTACTTCAGGGGTTACCAGCCAAGTGGTTGGAACCGCTCTTTATCAGCATTATTGGCTTTACCTGCGATATTGGATAGGGGATGATTCTAAAATATCGAAATACTCATCAGGAAGTTCGTGTCCAGTGTTGTGAAGAAGTTTAGCTGGAGGAAATGGAACTTTTCTAATGGGAAGCCCGGTGAGTATTTGCCCTCTATGGTTGCAAGGTATCTTTTATGTTCGTTTGGCTCTGTTGTTCGAGCCAGTATGGTTCTTAGGACATCCTTCTTGCTGAAGGTTAGGATTCTGTCCTTTATTGGTATTATATTGGCTAATATATATATGGGCTGATGGATACGACTAGTCCTTTCTCATGCAGTATCTTCAGATATGGACGCATGCCTTGTATTCGACTATCGGTCTGACAAAAGTTTTGTATTTGTGCAACAAGGTTTTGGAAGATGTCCCGCCCAGTTTACCGGACAGCACTTTCAGGAGGTTGAACCTCTGCCTCATCCTGTCTAAGGTTTCCTGAACGTCGGCCTTCCAGTTGAGAGTCCTTTTAAAACGAACTCCCAAGTTGAAAACCGAGGATCTGAAGATGGGGTCCTCTCCTAAAAGTGATATCCGGCCCTGGACATCGCGACAATAGGGAGATTTAAATAATATAGCTTGAGTTTTGGAGGGATTTATGGTCACTCTCCATTTGTTGCACCATTTTATTACTCTGTCGAGATAGTTTTGCGATCGTTCGAATACAGACCGTTGCTGCCCACGCTCCCTGTGAGAACCTGAGGTAAGGGTGGCCGTATCATCAGCGAATAGGAGGAGAGACTCCGATCCTTGCTGTGGGCGGGGAATGTCACTATTGTATACTGTGTATAGAATTGGAGCAAGTATTGAGCCTTGGGGCACTCCAGCTTGTGGAGTAAAGGGAGTGGATAAGTGGTCAGCTATTTTAATCCTGATCGTCCGATGAGAGAGATAGGAATTTATTAATTTAACGAAAGGTGTGGGCAATCCAGCAAGGTGGAGTTTTTCAATCAGGCCTGTGTGCCAGACCTGATCGAATGCCTTCTGGACGTTCGATCAGGTCTGGCACACAAGTCCTATTGTACAAGTATTCGAATACTGAAATCTGCTCTACTCACAGATAAGCTAAGAGTGGATCTTTTTGGAATAGGAAGCAATTCTACAAAATAAAGTTTCAAACGTAATTGACAGTATGACTAGAAGAATGAATAATGTTATTCAGGCTCGTAGAAGAGTAATAAGATATTACTTAGATCAGTTAAGTTATAATTTTTTTTGTTTCTGATGATAATTAATCATCAGATGATAATTTTTTTTTGCTTGTGTTAATGTTTACGTACAGTTTCCCCAGCTTAGAAAACATTTTCTCCCATAAGCATACTTTAAAATTCTCTACCAATGCATGCCAACCATTAACTAAAGTTACAAAAAAAAATAATAGACAATGTTTATAAAAAAAAGTGATGACCGTTATCTGTGCCGATCAGTGTAATTAATCCCTTATAAAATTAAAAAAGATAATAAATCGCATCTCATCCATAGGAAGTACATTTACTTAATATTATCAAAATAAAATCTGTGATATTATTTTTGATTCATCAACTCTCCGTGTCCTTGAAGACAAATGTTTGTATCGTGTAACTCTTGTTTGTATTTTGTACCCGTCGTTAAATAACTTTGCTACACGCGTTCCTATACATACATACAAGAACTGAATGGATTAAGTGAAGATTGATGGATTTTTAGTTAGTCTCGATCCAGCTTGTGAATAAGCAGTTTGTAAGTATATTTTTATTTATGTATGAATATTGAATATTTTATAATGCTTGCTAGAGCAGATAATATGTCATAGCTTATCAGCAGACATTGATAATGTCATATTAAATTTTATTCTATTTTATTTACTTTTTAAAACGCTCATCTATCGAATTGGTTGAAAACGCGCCGTATTATTTAAGCCATGGGTATTAGAAAGATATAGTTATATTAGTTATAGCTATTTGTTTCTTAGATCGTCTTAGTTGCAAGTCGTCTCCGATAAAGGCAAAAGTCCCCAAATTAATTATAACAGAATGAAAAATCTTTAATTTTTATAAAAATATAAAAAATCGTATTATATATATATATATATATATATATATATATATATATATATATATATATATATATATATATATATATATATATATATATATATATATTTATATACACACATGTATATGTTACATTTGAAATTTCCGCGGGAGTTATATGTGCTTTCTGCAGTTTTCAGAATCCTGAGAAAACTAATAAGTATTTTTGAAAAATTTAAACGCAAAATAAAAGATTAAATTATTACCGATGGCCGAAAGTCCCTGAAAACTTCTATAATATTTATTTTAGTAAGTTATAGGGGTGAAAAAGAAGAGAAAATTTAGTCTGATTTTTAATTTTAAATATTTCATTTAAAAAAAACTTTTTGTTAATTCTAAGGGACTTTCGGCCCTCGGTAATAATATATTCTTTCATTCTGCGTTTAAATGTTTCAAAAATATTTATTAGTTTTCTGAGGATTCGAAAAAAATTAATGCATTTAAAAAGCATTGGCCCGAAATTTTGCGCCTACGCTCTTAAGTTCCGTAAAATGGCAAAAGCTTACAGTACGTTTATATAAAAGTAGTTAAAGTATTTTTATATTTTTGGGTATCACTTACAGCAACTTAAATTTATTAGTTCATAAAGTTTTATTATGCAATTTGCAATTTATTTAAATTTTGCAATGGATTGTGTACTTTATCGTCTTTTATTTTGTGATATGGACGATTTACGTAATTTCAGTAAATTTTAAATTATTATTGTGAATTTTGTGACTTTTGAAAGCTTGTTCCATAAAATTGTATAATTTTCAGCGACAATAAGTCATATTTCTACTCTATTCTAAATTTTACTTTTAATTTTTTAAACGTTTTTAACTTAATCCTTTTGGATTTATAAATTTAATTTTCATTAAATATACCAATTACAACAAGTGTTTTCTTCTTCGATGTTCAAGTTTTTTAGAAATAAGTCAATTGTAGATCTTTCCCCTTCACCCGTTTTATAAAATGATCCGATGTTTATGTATTTTCACACCTCTAAAAATATTACCAGGCTGAGCTGAATATTATTGAGACTATTAGATAGCTTCTTAGACTATACATACTAATAGAGTACAAGCTTGTTATTCGGGCAGAAATCTATGACTATATTTCCGTTATTGTTTTTAATTATTTCTCCATATTTGCAGACTGGTTAGTACTTTTGATCACTTAAATCTATCTGTCATTAAAATCACCGGTTGCTAGTACTTTGTTGCCAGAATATTTATACCATCTTGCAAACTGTCCCAAAACTCCAATCGTAGCAAACTTTCAGAAATAAACTCCCATTTATTGGTTTTTGCAATGTAGTTCTTGTATATTAATATAAAGACTCCTGCCTAGGTTTTTTCTTCAACTCCAACTCTACTAAAAATTAAATTATTACCATTCTATATTGTTAAGAATACATTACCTGTTTTCTTAGTCTCAATTATTCCTAACATGATCAATTCTGCTTTTTTAAATTTATCTCTGTTTGTTCCAAATTCCAATTTTTAACTTTCCAAGTTTAGTATTTACAATTTTATTAACTTCTTCATCATTTCTTATCTGAGTAGTTTCAGTTTTAGTATTAATCTACTTCTTTTTAGTTGCTATGTCCGCCTTTTTAGAGTTGACTGTTTCCTCCATCAGTGAGATTTTTATTATTTTGTGATCGATGTCACCCAATTTTCACAATATCCCTTTAATTAATAATTTTATACCTTCTTTCCTTGACTGTATACCTTTGGAATTAATTTCTTTACCCGACTTTATATTCTGTATTTTTGTCTGTATTTTTCTATAAGATTTATTCATTAGCATTTTATGCTGATCTTAAATCTCCTTCAATTTATATTTGCAACTTAAAATCTTCAAGTTTTATTTCAATTATCTCTCTCTGTTGGTTTATTTTTCTTTTGTCGTTGATCTTGCTATTCACTCCGAATATTTATGTTTAATGAAGTTATGGAAGCCGTTTGTTTTTATAACCGGTTGTACTGCAACCAATTGGTTTATTGTACATCTTTCATTCGTATAACCTGCTTCAGGTTTTATAGTTTTAATGACTACTTATGTAGCCGAGCCCGATGGATTTAGGCTTAGTAAAACTAGAAATTAAAAAATTGCTGGTATCTGTGCTAAGATCGAACTCAAGGCTTGTAAAGCTACTATGTAACCACTAAGTTGGAACTGTTATAATGGCGGTAACATTCGTATTTGTCTTAAACAATGTTTGTTAAAGGTTACTAAAAATTTCATGCACGAATAACGTTGTAACGAAGAAAAGTGTTGGCATGCAAGAACAGTATTGGAAAAACAGACACATAAAGATAACTTTTTAAACTGTAACACACACGAACATTGTCACATTTAGACTATTTTGTTAGAGGTTCACTGAAAGAAAACAACAGGTTACGCAATATACTGCAGTGTTATATACTCAAGGTAAAGATAATTAGAATTAAGAGGTCTACATCATATTCCAAGCACATATTGCTTCACGCATAAGAAATATATGGATCTATAGTACTTTTATCAGGACTTGTATTATAATCTATAATAATGTACTATAATCTTGTATTATATCTTATATACTAAAACTCAAAATCTTGTTTTTGAATATGTTCTGTAAAAACTAATTTCGATATTTCACATACCTAGGAGGTAATTGAAGATATTCTTATCAAGATAAATTCCTTCGTTTCTTTTCCTCATTATATTGTCTACATTTATATTGAGAAGAGTTGAAGAAACACAGCAGCCCTGTTTTACTCCTTTATTTGCTTTTATCCCCGTTACACTTTTTATTATTTTGGGGTTAATATTTAAGCTTTTAATTTTATTTATTAAATATCTTTGCTATTATCTTCTCTTCATAACTAACAGCGCACGAAAAAAAAAACAAATACTTTAACTAAATAATTATATAAAAGTCAACTGAGTATTTTTTGTATATTTTTTAATACAAAGAAAAGAAGGTAGATTCTTATCAGATCGATAAAAGGCCATAATGATCCCTAATTTGGATAATCTCGCTTTGATTTTGTTTGTATCGTGAAGTCTTGTTTATACGACTTTTAAATTACACGTGTAATTTATGGTTTTGTGTGGTTTGGCCATGTAAATACTTCCATAGCATACTTCTATATTAAAAGTACATGTAATGTACTATTAATATAGTAGTAATGATACCTTCAAACATATATTTTTATAAAAATTTAAAATTTGATTTTTCTTGATGACCTAATAAATTTTAAAAATCCTTTAAATATTAAATGTTATTTAAAAAGACTGGAAAACGAATAAAAAATTTAAATTTACCTTTGTCTTGATATCATGATATTATCGAGGTAGACAATTTAACACGTCGTATGCGACGGTCGATCCAATCAATCAACCATCTACAGTCACTCGTTAAATATTTAAAATAATAAACTTCTTGCATGTGAATGATCTAAATATAAAGTATGGTACTCCTCTGACCTGACATAGTATTTTTTTACTGTATCCTGTAAATATATTTTGATAGCACGCTAAATGTACTATACGACTCACATCTTTTGATTTTATATGTCATATGCTAGCATTTCGCTAGTTGTTTATTTTGTACTCAGTCAGAGGTCTTCTTCAGGTCACTAACCAAACTTACCTTAAAGTGTGTCTATTATCATCCATAGTGCTATGTGATATCTCGTATCATATGACACTATGGATGATACTGTTTATTTTAATAACGTTTATTAATGACAAGATGCTGTGTAATGCCCTTTTGGTAGTAGCCTTGTTTGTTTTTTCTCCCTAATATATTCATTGTATCCATCCCATTTATTTTCTATGCCACATATTAGGATTATATCAGTTGTTTATATTGTGTTCAATCAGAGGCCTTCTTTAAGTCGATAAATCAACATTTTTAGTTATTCTATTTTTATCCATAGTCCTCTATGATATTTTTTATGTAACTATATGGTCATTAATAATGAGGATAGTTCTCATTACGCTCTTATTTCTGGTGGGCGATCGAACGTTCGCCTGATTGAAGACCAAAATTTTTACTTGACTCCCAGATGGGAAAAGCGAGTATAAAATGAAAAATTTGTCGTTGCAATGCTAATTCTCCAACCTTAGATCATAAGTTTAATGGGTATATGAAAAGTGTATATATATATATATATATATATATATATATATATATATATATATACAGTGATGAGTGTCTTACCACCCGGCTTTTTAACGTAAGAGATAGAAAACACAGTTACCTTGTGAAATAAAAAGAGATGAAACTCGTAGAGGTGAGAAATAATCGGAAAAACCTATAATTTATATTACATTACATTACCACTATCGATAGTCTCACACCTTTAGACGTTAGATTCGAGCTAAATCACCTCGGTCATAATTATTATGAGTAACGTCGAATGTGTGACGTATTTCTATTTTTTAATTTCGCATAAAGTAAAAACTGATTGACCACAATAAAGCAAAAATGTGAATAAAATAATTTAATTAATAGTGATTATTTAATCTAAAGTTTTAAATTATTAACCAAGAATAATTTATACTATGATTTGGGGAGTTTCATACACTCTTGTCACGGAATAATTATAAATCCTTCGTGGATTAGTGGTAAGAATTCGACATTGCGATACAGACATGATACACATACAGATTAGAGTTCAAAACCCACATGTGGTTTCCTTTTTTTTTTTTTTTAATAATTTGAAATTATGCAAAGATCGTTTTGCTTTGAATCACTAAAAAAAACTAAACTAAAACTAAAGTTAAAACAAAAAATCTTATTGACAAAACAGTATCGTCGTACGAAAATAAAGTAAAAACTTTTAAACAATGTTTAAATAAGTAAAAATTCTACAAAAATAAAAAAATATCCGTCAATAGCCACTTCAAAGTCAATAGCCACTTCAAAGTCAATAGCCACGTCAAATAGCCACTAATCAATCGATTAGGAAAAGTTGCACTGAGATATTTACTGACGATGTGAGAATTATGTGCAGGAAACCATCGTGTTGAAACCATATGGAATCGAAAGGTATTGGTAAATTACAAAGGGCTGGGACAATTTCATTTTGCAGAAGTTCCAAGTATTTCCGCCCAGTCAATATACCGTCTATAAAAAATGGACCAATGACATGATTCCCTATTATGCCTCCCCAAACATTTACTTTTCGAAGACGCTGGGTACGAGCGACATAAATCTGACGAGGATTTCCTCGAGATCAATACCTAGCATTGATTGAATTGTGACGGCCATGCAATGAAAACGTACATTCATCGGTGAACAAAACGTTGTCTAAAAAATGTTCATCTTAATGTGATATTTCCATTGCAGTTTGACAAAATTCTAAACGTCTATATTGATCCTCAGGGAATTGTTCGTTGGATTTATGAAGTTTATAGGGACGGTATCGATGTCTTTACAAAATTTCACCTACTCTAAATCTTGGAATTCCACATTGTTCTCCGAGACGAGATGTTGATTGGGTAGGATTTTGCTCAATACTTGCACAAATCAAAGTGTCCCTTAGTTCCAAATCTGGATTTACCTCCCTTCGTCTGCGAACTCCTCTTGGATCGAACACTGATCCATAAGTAAAAAAATTACGTATAATAGACTGAATTGTTGATCGTGCTGGAGCCGGCCTATTTGGAAACATATTTACAAATTGTTGTCTAATCATGTTGTCTGATAATCCATTCACATGCCAGACAACAATTTGCACTTTTTCCTCGACCGTTACAATCCTTTTCACGAATTGTTTTTTCAATAAAAAGTTTCTGTTTACCGTATTAACACTTCTGGATGTGTTATAATTTGATAACTTGAAGGCTTGATGATTTGGTTAGCTATAAAGCAGGTAGCTGTTCGCGCGCATCCATTCCAATGTCGTCAATTGTTTTGAAAATCATTACCTGTACAGAGGAATTGATATTAACACTGAGAATTTAGTGATGGATTTGACATTAAACAGTCTTCAATGGATTATTTTCCATTCACAACTGAAGACTGTAAAACTGGAATTTAATTTAAAATATTTTGTATTTCTATTTTATAACATTGGAATAAGAATAAATTGTAAATAATGAGTTTTTCGAAAACTTGTTACCTAATATGTATCATATTTTCTATTATTTTTGATTGAGTAAAACAAAAATTTTACCATTGAATGAATTGTGAATTGAACCCCAGTCTTCTTATCAATAGACAGCGTCTCTAACTATTACGCCAACTCCACGTACAACAATTGTTTTCGGACTGAACATACCTATTTAGTTTAGTCAAATATTTCAGTTGAGTTATTTTTATTATTAAATAAACTTAAAGATTTATAATTTAAAATCGCTACTAATTAATGCTTTTTACTATAATATATCTTAATATATTTAATCATTTATTCTAACATCAGAAATTATTAAAATAAAATATTTTCGAGGTCATCCGTATAATTATGACTAAACTCAAATATACACGTCTAATAACTAGCCTTATCTCGTACTATCTCACAAGTTAATCTGTCTTCTATCCTTTCCGTTATTTTGCAGGGTGGTAAGACACTCATCACTGTATATATGTAAATATATAAATATATAAATATTTTTAATGGGTTGGAGTCAATAAAAGTCTTGTTAAATAATATATATATATATATATATATATATATATATATATATATATATATATATATTATATATATATATATATTATATATATATATATATATATATATATATATATATATATATATATATATATATATATATATATATATATATATATATATATATATATATATATGAAAATTATATATCTATATTTCTCCGGTTAGTACAATTAAACCTAGAGCTAAGATCAATACTATTGCAACAATTAATATTAAACTCAACAGTCTTCCACGTTGAACCGCGTCGATCATCATTGCGTCGAGCTTTCGACATCCTTTTTGATGTCTTCTTCGGATCTACCGAGGTCTTAGTCTCCAGAACCCCCAGATACTACTATACTGATCAGCAATGAATGCATTACGGCCACTAGTAACAGAGGTCGGTTTATTTATATTGTCGATGGTGACGTGGTTTGAGTGGAAGTTAGCGTGGGGATTGACGCATATATATTTACATATTTATACTTTAATTTATTTTTTTAATTTATTTTTCTTTAATCTATTTTTTAAGTATTTTTTTATATTCCTTTTTTAATCTGTTTTTTTTTAATTTTTTTTATTAATTTGTTTCTAAACATAGGTTACAAATCTAATTACAGGCATACTTTACTTCCAGACAAAAAGGTTATCAAGCAGTCAAACATTTTCTTATCATTAAGTAATAGTAGAAAGAGAATATTAACAGGAAGTGGGATGTTCTTGTCCATCATTCTTTTAATTAGGTTGTTGGTGGGTTGTTTATACTTTTGACATTCAAAAAATATGTGGTTTAAGTCACTTTTAATCTGACATTCTTGACAAATATCGGAATCTTATATATTTATTTTAAATAAATATGCAGGATAACATGCATGGCCAAATCTAAGTCTACTGATGGTAGTTATATATTTGCGAGGGAGGATGAAATTCTTAGACTAAGGTTTTCTTTCAAGGAATATTTGGTTGTATCAAACTATATTCTGTTGTTGAAATACTATAGTACTTTTCCCAGTGTGCTTTCCAGTTGATCATTTGTTCAGTTCTTGAACAAGCAAAAGCATCTATAATGCAAGAGTTAGTGTTTTATGAATGATGGAATTTTTAGCTAACTGATCTACGTGTTCATTATATGTAAGTCCTAAATGTGCTTTGATCCACATCAATTGTATTTTTTGGATGTATTTATTAATTTCAAATAACCATTTTTTAATTAAAAAAATGTATGGATTAGAAGTATTATACTGAACTATAGGATGCCAATTTAAAATAAATTAAAGCTTCATATATGGCCGCAGCCTCGGCACTAAAAATAGGGAAAGTTGTGGGCAACTTAAACAATTTTTTCTATAAATTTATCTGGAATATAAAAGGCACAACCAGTACCCTTTGGACTTTTAGATGCGTCTGTAGTTGTTTAAAACAATAAGACTTATTAAAGGGTTCTCATAATAAATAGGTTGTATTATATGTACTTGATCCAGGAACTCAAAGAAATCTTTAAAATGTACCACTTTATTTGCAACTGTAAGTTCAGTATCTTTATTTGCAGTACTTCGAAACGCTTCGCATAAGGGTGGAGAATTCTTGTGAGTCCATTAAACTACTAATATCTTTATAGAAACAAGTGTTGTAACAATGAACTTTAAGCAGAAATTTTTGACTGAGATATTCTCTTCTAAATTTACTGGGCGATTCTATTGTCTCAATATAAAGTGGTTCAATAGGGGTAGATCTCATAGCACCCATGCAACACCGCAAAGCTGTATTTATAAAAACATCTATACTTATGAATTCAACTTTATAATCATTAACAACTTTACGTTTAGTTCTATATATGTTAATAACTTTAGAAGATGCCTCTATAGTATTTGTTAAATAATCTACGTCATACTGAGTATCTACGTCCCGTACTAACCCCTTGATTTCCAACAAATGATTAGGTATGTACGCCTTAAGATTTTCCAATTTTAATGCTTGATTATTTACTAAATTATTTGCTTCCAGTAAAGATTTCAACAAAACCTTGATGCGATTTCTACCTATGCTTTTAATTTCTAAAATATTTGCAAGTTTTAATTTTTTGAATAATATGTGACCAACAGTCATCGGATGTAATCAACCTAAATTTTCAACATTTACTTTTTCAATATAAACCCCAATATTTTTAATATTATACTTATTTGGGCGTAAATTGAAGGTTTTCTTTTCCCGTTCCATGACAGCTCCTACACTGTTGAGATTTTTTATGGTCATGCTTTGATTATCAGTTATTTTCAAATGGTCCTCACTATTATCTATTAACATTTGTGTCAACGAGGACGTTCCTGCACTAAAATACTAGTGTCCCCCAGTGGGGGAACAAAATAGAAGTTTACAACCGTAAAACACTTAGATTGTTTAACTATACGGTCAAAATTAAAATCCTAATTATACATAAAAAGTGAATCACAATACTAATTAGAAGACCGGCTCGTTTATTATGTTTTTTGCACTTAAATTTTAAATCTATACTGTTTAAAATTATTAAAAACTATAATTTTCATGGGAGAACTTTTAAATTCAAATTTTCACTTTGACAGTTATTTGACGTGACGGTTTGTTTTAACTCAGACCCGTTAATGATAAAATTTAGTTTAAATTCGAAATCATGTTTTCCATACATATAATGTCTGTGGACGTCTTTATAGATTTTACTGTTTTAATCGTTAAAATCTTTAGATGCCCCGTCAAGTCATCTGAGCCCGTTTTAGCCTTAAGGCCCTTTCTAGGCTGAAGTGGGGCACGATCCCTTTGCACCATGTTGTCACCCCTTACTATAATTAATAATTGTCTTAATTTTTTTGCGATGAAGTAAAATTAAAAAAAAATTAATTATGTAATTATTTTAGCCCTTATTAAAATGGCTACAACTTACAAGTTGGAATATTTTAATTTTACTGGTCGAGGAGAACCAATTCGAATGATTTTGAGTTATGGCAATCTAGAGTTTGAAGACATACGCTACGCCAAGGAAGACTGGCCGAAAATTAAACCAAGTAAGCAAAGTTTTTTTTTTAATAATCTAGCTTTGTATCAGAACATATTGAAATATCGAATTTATTAATCAATAATGATATTGCTAATATTTCCAAATCAAATGGAAATAAGCAAAATAAATTTATTTTATTAAGGTTCTGAAACTGTTTTCTTGTGGCAAGTTTAAGCTAAAGATTATTTTTGTGTGTGTATGTAGTGAGTGGATGGCATTAGAACATGTCTATTTGCAACAGAATATTTGTATTTTTTTTCATTAAAGGTAAAATAGGGATAAAACATGGACACTAGTTTCCCGTCTAGTGACCCATCAGGACTTTTTATTAAGACAAACTAGATCAGGTCACGAGCAGGAGGTAACGACAAATGGGGTAAAACAGAGGTTCTAATTTTGATTATAGAATGTTTGTAATTATTTATTACCTATATATGCCCATATACACATACCATACACATATACATTATATATTTAACCATATATAAGCTAAATATCTAATTTTGCTTCTAAAACAATCTTGATTATAATGTTAAAAATTTCTCCCTCTTTTTGTGCTAATAAAGTAGAAATGTTAGTTGGTAGACTTGTAAAATTTTTAGTTCCTGGTATAGCACTTCTGTATATGCAGTATATTTTTAACACTCTGTTTTAACACTCTCACACTGTTTTTCCGAGCACTGGAAAAGTGAAGAAAATTTAAAATTAATTAACATCTCCGGCTTTTCATTAGCTAATTTCTTTTGTAGGGTAAAAAAGAAACAAGGCGGAGTTGCAATTTATGTAAAAGAAAATCTTATGTATTCTTCTCTTAATCTAAATGAATATAATGTAGAGCAAAGTTCTGAGTTTTGTGCAATTTATGTACCTTCAATAAAAACCAATATTTAAACTGTATACAGATCGGGTAAGGGTGACTTTGACTTATTTTTGGTGAATTCTGAAAATGTCATAACATCATTGCTTAGTAAAGCAGACAAACTTATCATACTTGGTGATTTTAATATAAATTTTAAACTTGAATCTGAACCTTTTTTTGATATTCAAAATCTATTAACATCTTTTGGTTTAAAAATAACTATAAACGATTATACTAGAATCACATCCCAGTCCAGTAGTTGCATCGACAACATTATGACAAATTTTTCTGAAACTATCTACAGAGTGGGCGTATTTGAACCTTGTTTTTCTGACCATCGAGCTCAGTTTTTATTTATTGACTCTGAGCATAAAGTTGTTGACACTTATCAAACATTTCAGCGGTTTATTACTTCTTCTGGTTTACAGAAGCTTAAACGTGCGCTAGCTAGTACAAATATGGACTTTTTCTATGATATTAATAATGATCCTGATTTTTTAACAGTCTTTCTTACCGAAACTTATAACAATTTAATATTAAAGAATTTTCCACTAAAAAAAGTACGACAAATGGCTGAAAAAACACCTGTGCAATGGTTTAATAATGAATTAAGGTCTTACAGATCCAATCTTTCTCTTGTTAAACACATTGCAGATGCCACTAAGGATCCCGATTTGTTCAAAGTATATAAACAACAAAAAGTTGAATATAATCGGCAATTAAAAATTGCTAAAAAGTCAGCTTACTGTAATTTTATTACTAATTCCAATAATAAACCTAGAGACTGCTCTTATTAAATAGTAAATAGTGACATAGTGAAATACACAAGATCCAGTGCGGTACAACCTGATCTACCTCCAGACGAAATGAATCAATTTTTTACTACAATTGCAGAGAATATAATTACATCTCTTCCCAATATTAACGTCGATGTCCTCGTCAATTACAGAAATTATCCTTCTCCGAGCAAGTCCTTTTTTTTTCGTCCCGTTCTGGAAGAAGAGGTCTCTCAAATAATAAAGTCTCTTAATAATTCTAATTGTAGGGACGTTCACGAAATTAATAGCAAAATTTTAAAAGAAACTTATCAAATTATTTTAACACCTTTCACTCATCTTATTAATTCAATTCTATCAACTGGAGTATTTCCAGAAATACTAAAATACTCAAAACTACTACCAATCTACAAAAAAGGTGATTCCTCAAAAACTGACAATTACAGACACATAAGCATTGTTTCTACTTTTGGGAAAGTGATTGAAAAAGTTATCAAACAACAATTTTATTCCTATTTTGAGTCAAATAATTACTTTAGCAACTCACAATATGGATTCAGAAGTGCTCGTTCTACTACGAACGCGGTATTTAATGTTGTGAGCAAGGTGATTGAGGGGCTTGAACGCGGCAATCGCATAGCAATTTCTCTTTGCGACTTGTCGAAGGCTTTTGATTGCGTTTCACACGACATTTTGCTTCACAAATTAAATTACTATGGAATCAGAGGTATCCCTCTTAAGCTTATAACTTCTTATCTATGTGGCAGACACCAGGCGGTAGTGTCTAAAGGTCATCTCTCCGAATTCGCAGATACCGAGAATCTAAGATACCAATCCAAAAGAGATGTTCTGAAAAGCGTCCATGATTCAGTTTTAAATGTGATATAATAGATAGCGTATATCTATTATAAGTCCAAGAATTGATGTGAGAAAAGTTTGTGGGGAAAACCGGATGAATTTTAAAATAGGGACTCTTCGATGTACTTAAAGATTTTCTATACTGAGCTTCCCATCTAACCCTTACATCAGCTTTATATAAATTAATAATATTTGATAAGTTGCACATTTTTACTCCTAATTCTGAGTTAGCGTTTTTTTTAGTCGCAAGATCAACTGCTTCATTTCCAGTTATCCCCGAATGACCTTTTACCCAGACTAATGTAACTCTTACACCATACTCTAGCAATTTATATATATATATATATATATATATATATATTATTTTTTATAAATAGTATAATATTGTTTTTATAATCAATTCAAGGGAGGATGTTAAAGGAATGCAAAACTGAAAGAGAGTCTGTTACTATATAGCTATAGCTTCGGCACTAAAAATTGATAAATAATGTGGGACTTGATATTGCACAACATGGTTAATATTAGAAACTAAGAATGCACAGCCTGTTTTAAATCGATTTTTTGATCCATCTGTATTCGGGCCGTGCAAGTTTGGAAGAGCGACACCTGGTGTCGTAAATTAGCAAAATTTACTGCACTTTCATGTTAGATCGAGGTTACCGGATAAATGTCAAGGACGTAGCCCCAGAAAAGAATAAGAAGAAAAAGTAAGATTGAGGTTATGTCGGTATGTTATTAAAAGGTAAACATTGTATGTAGTGTAAATACAAATAAATATATTATTAAATTACAGCAGTACTGTTGTTCGGATTTGATCCAAACTGGCAACAGCGCCCTCGCGTCCTACCCCTAACCACCCTTTGTTACTGACCAAAAAAATTTGACGATACGAAAGATTGCACACAATTCTCTCTCTTGTACGTTCAACTCTCCGAGAAGACACATCGCTCTGAACCATCCGATCACGTCAACAATAATAACTGTAAGTGTTAATATTCATTACACAAGCAATGAGCAAATAAATAGTGATTAGTATATTGTTTATTAAACAATTAAGGGTATACTATTGATAATCAAAATACATTTCTACTGAGCAAGAGTAGTTTTAATTAAATCCATGTAACAAAAAGAACCACCGCTTAATGGAAATATACCAAATCGAAGGCTAATCCGAAATAATTACCTTATAATTATTTGTACCCAGCCGAAGTATTTATTCGGCCCACTTGGACGGTGCAGAGGAACCCAGCCCGTTCCATGGTCCTTCTCCCACATGTTATAAACTAGGATTTATATAAATAACAAATTCAACACAAATATATTTAAAATATATTATATTCTACAAATTGCTACGTCGCGTCATTGGCTGTGTGAGAATTCACGGCATCAGGTACACCGCTCATCACTGCAGGTACAGAAAAAGTTCTTTCTTCCCACGTGCTCACAGAATAATCTCGATACTAAGAAAGACACTATTGTTTCGCATAAAATAAAAATTTGAATAATAATTATTTTAAGAAATTCTTTGTAATAATTAGTTTTAAGAATTAAAAACATTTATTTGCTCAAGCGAAAAACTTATTATTATTTATCTTTGAAATTTCACTAAATAAATACTTTTAATATTTTTACACATCATAAATATCATACTTACCGATTTCACAGTGCCTCCATATATTTAACGATTTTATATATACCACACATATTCTACAACACATTTAAATATTCATTCATTGATATTTCTATTGATTTGTTTGTATTGTATTGTTTTTCTTTCAGGGCGCTTATAAAAGTTGTGCTATATCTAACGCGGTAGTGTTTTTGCAAGTGAATTTAAGGTGTTTTTAGTGATTGCATATATCATACTTGTTTAGATTTAAAACCTATATTTAATAATGGAGGCACTGAAGAAACAACGAGCAACGGCAAAGTCGGCTTTAACGCGAGCATATAATTGGTGTGATCAATTTTTAGACTCTCAACTAACTATAACAGAATTACAACTAAGAGAAGAATCAATAATTAAACATTTTGAACGTTATAATGTTATACAAGATAACATAGAACAAGCCACTGACGATGCCGATGCTCTTGAAAATCGTGATCTTATGGAAAAACATTATTTTAAATATTTAACTTTATTACGCGAAAAGTGCATATCTCTCGTAGAGTCAAATCTACCCAGTCTTCCCACTCAAACTCCCACTGTTACACAAACCACGCCTACTAATGTAAAACTACCCCAATTATCACTTCAAATCTTCTCAGGCAACTACGATGAATGGATATCATTTTATCAACTCTTTACCTCCTTAATCATTGATAACCCCTCTCTGACAAACATTCAACGGTTTATATACCTAAAATCTTCTCTAAAAAATGAAGCTCTCGCCTTAATTGACTCTCTCGAATTAACCCACGAAAACTTTACCATTGCTCTTGACCTCTTGGAAAAACGATACTCTAATAACTTAAATATAATCAACGCACACTTAAAATCCATTTTGGACTACCCCACTCTCACTAAGGTTAATGCCCAAACACTCAGAGACTTCGTAACTACAATAAGAAAACACATTCAATCTTTAAAAAACTTAAACATTCCAGTAGACACTTGGGACATCATCTTAGTTTATATTTTGTCGAGAAAAATTGACTATAACTCCAAAAAACAATACGGAGAAAAAAAGAATTAAATCAGATTTACCCACATTAGACGAGTTTCTAGACATTTTAGAAGATAGGTGCAATTTATTAGGTGATTTAAGTGACTCACGTGACTATAAAACGGAAAAACCTTCTCCGAAATTCTCTCGCACTACTTCTCTTCACACCAATGTTACCTACAATAATTCTTCCACTTCTAAATGCATATACTGTAACGACTTGTCTCATAAAATATATCGTTGTCCACGTTTCTCATCTCTACCACACTCTGATAAACTAAATTTCACACATTCTCAACACATGTGCACAAATTGCTTGGGCACAGGACATTCTTACAATGAATGCATCTCTAAAACTTGCTCGATTTGTTCTAAAAAACATCACACTCTCTTGCACGTACGCAAAACCCACAACACTAACTTCTCGCATCCATCTCACAATCCAGGCACATCTCAAGGCCAAAGAACTACATATCCTCAAGGCAATCAACATAATTGGAGATCCAATTCAAATCAAACACATTCTGATACCAACTCCAGAAAACATAATTATCATCAAACTCAAGAAAAATCAAACCCCAATTTAAATTCTAATAAAAATCATACAGAATTCGACGACATGCCATCCACCTCTGGCCATAACATTCACCCCGAGTCTGTCACAGCAGTATCTCTAGATACCACAGGCGACCTTACATTCTCCGCTAAACCTTGTAATGTTCTATTAGCAACAATTAAAATATCTATTCAATCAAAATCAGGACATATGATAACAGCCAAGGCACTTCTCGATAATGCTAGTCAAAGTAGCTTTATATCAAGGAATCTTTTTGAAAAAATTAGCTGTAAAACCCTCCAACAACCACTTCAAATTTCTGGAATTGCCCAGAGCTCAATCATGTCTAACATAATGGCAAATCTTACAATTTTCTCTACTAATGATAAAAGCAATAAACTTAACATGTCTTGTTACGTACTCGATAGAATAACTACCCCACTACCGCAGACACATATACCCCTAGAATTGCTCGAAATACCACACAACATTTCCTTAGCCGACAGTGAGTTCTTTTCAACTTTAAGCATTGACATTTTGATAGGTGCTGACAAATACTACGAACTCATTACCGATGGCATTGTAAGATTAGGAAAAAATCTCCCTGTACTTCAAAACACCTTTTTTGGTTGGATTGTCGCTGGTAGTGTACCTCATAATCATCTACAAAATAAAAGAGTATCCTTATTTACTCAAACTTCTAATGTTATCTCCGAAAACACTTCTTCCCTTAACTCGCTTCTTCCTAAATTCTGGGAAATGGAGGAAATACCCACTAAAAAACTTCTCACCCCGACTGAAGAAATTGCTGAACTTGACTTCAAGAAAAACTTTAAAATTTTAGAAACCGGACGATTCCAAGTCAATCTTCCCCTTAAATGCCCCGCAGAGCATACCAAACTAGGTGACTCTTTTCATATCGCTAAAAAACGATTCGAAGGCTTAGAAAAGAAATTCCAATTAAATCACTCTCTATTTCTTGAATACAAAAGGTTTATCGATGAATACATTACACTTAATCATGCACGATATATCCCACTCACACTATACAATAATTTATCCGAACACAAATATTTCTTGCCCCATCATTGCGTGATAAAAGAGAGCAGTACCAGCACTCGATTACGCGTTGTTTTTGATGGATCTTGTAAATCCTCTTCTGGAACCTCTTTAAATGACATTATGCTCACAGGTCCACAGGTACAAATTGATTTATTTGACATCATTTGCCGTTTTAGAATACCCCAATTTGTTTGTACTGCTGATATTCAAAAAATGTACCGTCAAATAAATATAAACCCAAATAAAACCTTCCTGCAAAATATACTGTGGAGAGATGATCCCTCTAAACCACTTGAATGCATTGAACTTACTAGCGTAACGTACGGCCTCAGATCTTCAGGCTTCTTATCTACTCGGGCTATAAAAGAGCTTGCATCCACTACCATCCAAAAATACCCCCTCGCTTGTGAAGCCTTACTTTTACAAACTTACGTAGACGACATCCTCTGTGGTGCCGAAACTGAAGCTGACCTAGAAACCACATATCACGAATTAAATACCGTTCTAGGTAGTGCTTGCATTTCAACTCATAAATGGGTTTCCAATTCCACAAGGTTCACTGAAAAATATTGTAACAATGATCAACCCACTTCATATGACATCCAAATCGAAAATGCCTCTAATAAAGTTTTAGGACTTTCATGGAACCCTTCTCCAGACACACTCTCAATTTCAGTACCTGAAGCCCCAACTAACACTCGCGTTACAAAAAGAATTGCCTTATCCACTCTAGCCAAAATGTATGACCCCTTAGGGTTGATAACTCCTGTGATTCTACATGGAAGGTTATTTATTAAGAAACTTTTCCTTGAACGAATGGACTGGGACGATATCTTGCCTCCCTCTTTGGAAAAAGAATGGACAACCTTTGTAAACAGTATACCTCACTTAAAGTCCTTAAAAATCCCACGCTGTCTATTTCTTAATAAGAAAGTCGCACACATACAAATTCATGGCTTTGCTGACAGCAGCGAAAGGGCTTATGCAGCATGCATTTACTTTCGTACTGTATACTCTGATAACACAGTTTCCTGCATACTGGTTACAGGAAAATCTCGGGTAAGCCCTATCCGGACAACTACCCTACCTAGACTTGAACTCTGTGCCATGTTACTCCTCTCAAAACTCACCAAAAGAATCATATCAATATATGAAAACAAACTGTCATTCTCTAGTGTCAATTTGTGGAGCGATTCAAGGATAGCACTATCGTGGATACAATCCCACGCATCCCGCTGGAATACCTTTGTTTCCAATCGAGTTGCTCAAATCACTGAATTGACAAATGCCTTTCACTGGCGCCACATAAAATCTGCAGAAAATGCTGCCGACTACCCATCTCGAGGATTACTAGCCCAAAACATTTTAAAATTAGATTTATGGTGGTCAGGTCCTTCATTTCTGCAAGACCCCAATCTAAATCTCGCTCATTTTGATGAAAAAATTAATGAATGCAACTTACCAGAAGAGAGAAAAATCTCACTTCTTACTACTAAACCTACCGAAGAAAATTTTTGGCATAAAATATTTCTTAGATTTTCCAAATTTTCTAGACTAGTGCACGCAATGGCATATGTTCACAGATTTATTCACAATTTAAGATTTCCCACTAAAACTCTTACTGGTCCACTATCTGTAGATGAACTTCTCACGTCCACTAACTCAATTTGTAAAATTGTTCAACACCAACACTTCAGTTCAGAAATCTCTGAAATCCAAATTAGTAAATCACTCTCAAATAAAAACATGGTCTCACTTAGTCCATTCATAAATCACTCTGGTTTTTTATGTGTCGGTGGACGCTTAAAAAATGCAGACATTCTAGAATATCACAAACACCCTATTTTACTTCCCTCTAAATCACATGTAGTCACTCTACTGCTTTCACACGAACATACTAGACTTGGTCATGTCGGACCACAAGCCTTACTTTCCAACGTCAGACAAAGATTTTGGCCTTTGAATGGCCTCAGGGAAATTAAGAAAATTATTCGAAATTGCTCTACTTGCTTTAGATTTCGCGCACAACCTGCACAGCAAATCATGTCCGATTTACCAAAGGAAAGAGTTTCGATCACACGCCCCTTTCAAAATGTTGGGACTGACTATGGTGGACCACTTATGATAAAAACATCTCGCCTTCGTAAGGCCCCTCTCACAAAATGCTATGTGGCACTCTTTATCTGTATGAGTACAAAAGCTGTCCATATTGAACTCGTATCCTCTCTCTCTAGTGACTCCTTTTTACTAGCATTAAAACGTTTTATTGCTCGTAGAGGGAACCCTTCTGTTATATTTAGCGATAACGGTACCAATTTTACTGGTGCTAATAACTGTCTTCGTGAACTCTATGACTTCCTCAGAACCTCTAAAAAATTCCACGTCAATTCAAAACTTTGCCTCAAGTCAGAGCTGCACGGATTCGAACTAGTGAAGGAGTCTTCATTAGGCCCATCACAAAGCTATGTCCCTTGCCTCAAGATTCTTAATTTGATTGTCGTTTATTACTTTCTTCTTATTCCTGCTTACTTTCTTGTTTATATATCATAGGTCTTCTGTATCTTCTCACGTTCCAACTGAACCATTAGATCTCATTCCTTTCTTATCCTTCCACCTCGTTATTGAATGAGACATTCAACGGCCGGGGAGTATGTTCGGATTTGATCCAAACTGGCAACAGCGCCCTCGCGTCCTACCCCTAACCACCCTTTGTTACTGACCAAAAAAATTTGACGATACGAAAGATTGCACACAATTCTCTCTCTTGTACGTTCAACTCTCCGAGAAGACACATCGCTCTGAACCATCCGATCACGTCAACAATAATAACTGTAAGTGTTAATATTCATTACACAAGCAATGAGCAAATAAATAGTGATTAGTATATTGTTTATTAAACAATTAAGGGTATACTATTGATAATCAAAATACATTTCTACTGAGCAAGAGTAGTTTTAATTAAATCCATGTAACAAAAAGAACCACCGCTTAATGGAAATATACCAAATCGAAGGCTAATCCGAAATAATTACCTTATAATTATTTGTACCCAGCCGAAGTATTTATTCGGCCCACTTGGACGGTGCAGAGGAACCCAGCCCGTTCCAACTGTTAATATGGATGCAATAAATTTTTTCAGGGGAGACAAAAAACTTTTGGAAATTTTTGTTTTAGCAAATAGAAAAAACCAAGATATACATTTGTGTAGATATAACAAATTTGACATTTGAAGATATTTTATTTGATTAAAGTTATTTGATCTTGTTTTAATGGCATAGATATTAATCATTCAGTCAGTCACAATCAGATTATAGTGTAATTATTGAGTAATTGTTATTAGCTTAAAACTTGTTACTTAGCTCAGTAAACTTAACTTATTTATTCCTCGCATAAACGAACAAAGCTTTAAAATAATGCATAAATTAGCAGGTTACGCCCATGATATCATCATATTGGTTTGAACAATTAATTCTTTTTCTTTAAACTTTTGGACAGCGAATATATCTTAATGCATCTTCAGAAAAACTTGAACTTGATGCATTTTTGTAAACTTCAAAAAAATAAAATTTAAACATTAAACTTCATTTTTGGGTTAAAGTGAACTCTAAGTGAGTGGTATGAAACTAAAATTTACACTTAAAAGTGAACTTTTATTTATTATTTATTTCAAACTGACTTTAAAATCGGGCACAAGAATAATGCATAATTTAGGTTATGTTACTTATGCTTTTGTATGATATAAATCAACTTTTCTCTTTGTAGTAATTTTTGTTTCGAAGTTGGAAACGAATAAAACTTAAATTGACAATTTATTGTTGTATTTTTACAATTTATAACACAGCATTTCATTTTCTTCATTGACAGAAGGTGTAAATAAACACGAATTGACAATATGAATTTATGAAATCTATGAAATGTGCAGTAAAAAATGCAAGATTTCTCCGCTACTTGCGCACGATCGTTTCTCGTATCACATCCAAGTACTTGCACGTCGCCAATAGATATTTAGTTTATTTTCTCCTAAATTACAGAGTATAGATTTAAAAATTAATTTTGATAGAAATATATTATCCGGATATTTTGGAATTATAATGGTTGGTTTAAATAATAAGGCCTCAAAAATAATTTCGTAAACAGGATATTTTTTTGACTATGTATTATATCTTTATGTCTCTTACTGTCAATAAAGGTATCAGCAAGCGGGGGAAACGTTTTAATTCTCCAATATTTGTTTGTAAGATTCTGGACCACTATATATGATTTTTTCTTGACCATAAATATAATAAACGTCCTGTACATTATGTTTATTGGCAAAATTGTCTCAGAAAAGCATAAAGGTGGTTTTTGTGCTTGAGTCAGAACTGCACAATTAGGTGACCATAGTTCCTAGACTTTTTTTAATTGCCTTATATTGAATTCTGTCTAGGATCCTAAGTTTGATTTGCTGGTTGATGCATAAAGCGTACACCACATTATTCTTATGACTGGTAATGCAATCTGCATTTGTAGTGGCGTACTCATCGCCTAACGCACTTCTACAGTCAGTGGCATAAAAACCTCTAGCGTAGAAACATCGTATTTTCCGAATTTCGCGACGCGAAAACATGATTATAAACGTGATTTTATATAAGTTTTATATAAGTCGAGTCTCTTAAAATATATTAATGTTACTTTTAAACCAGTAGGAATGTTCAGTCGTAATATATTTGCAGTAAATCTAATATTTTGTGGATAATTTGAGTTATTTGCGAAATACTAAACCTTGGCCGCTACGTAATAAACATGACTTCCAGAAAAGTCTGCACGTCATTCAAAAATGATCCCCCATGGTGCCGGGTTAAATGATCCCGGGATCATTTTGCCCTCTCTAGTAATAGATTTATGAAAAAAATAGGTTACTTTTTAGATAAATTTTAACATGGACTGCTCTAGAAAACAAAATAATAAAGATACAAGAAGACAAGATCGTGATCACAAAAAACAATAGAAAACAAGAATGGATAACGCAAGAGATCAGGGACTTCCAGGATGTAAGACGAACACATAAAACAAAACCTGTAGAATACAAACGAGTCAATAAAATCATTAGATAAAAGTGCAGAGAAGCTAAAGAAAAGCGCATGTCAGCCAAATGCCTAGAAATTAAACAACTTCAGGAAAGATACAACACCTTTATTGTCCATAAAAAAGTTAAAGAAATGACAGGTAGACACAAAAAGGGATGGAAAACAATATTAAGAAATAATAATAACGAAATAACTATAGGTATAAAAGACAAACTGGAGAGTTTGTTTTTTGTACCTATAGTTACACCACATTATTACAAGAAACGATACAGCTTGTTCTCCACCATCCACGGATAATGAAATAAATAAAGAAGTTTTAAAAATAACAACAGAAGAAGAAATCTATACAGAAAAAGCTGAGAAGAAAGGAAAAGTCACCCGTTCAATTTTAATGTCGAAACACTTAAATTAATTGCAGAGAACGATAATAAAAACCTCAACTTAATAACAGCACTATTCAATAAGATATATGACACAGGTAAAATACTATCAGACTGGCCAAAATCAACATTTATAACATTACCAAAAACATCCAATGCCTCACACTGCTATGACTGTCGAAAATTAAGCATGATGTCTCATGTCCTTAAAACTTCAGAAAAACTTCAAAACATACACGAATTTACAAGAAGCTGAGTTTCAAATGAGTGACACTCAATTCGGATTTCGAAACGAATTAGGAAGACAAGAAGCTCCTTTTGCCTTAAATGTCTTAACACAACGATGCAGAGACATGAATGTAAATGTATATGCATGTTTTATTGGCTTTCGGAAAATAATTTGACAGCGTTAACTCTCAAAAGTTAATCGAAATTCTGAGAACAAAAGGAATTGACGAACAAGACTTGCGAACTATCTCAGAACTATATTGCCACTAATCGGCAACAATTGAAATAGAGCACACAATATCTGAAGATATACGAATCCGACGAGGAGTGCAACAAGGTTGCATCTTATCAAAGCTATTATTGAATCTGTGTTCGGAATCGATATTTAGAAAAGCATTAGACGAGGTCCAAAGTGGAATTAAAATTAAAGGAACCAGCATAGACAACATCAGCAAGCAACGCACAAGAACTACAAAATATAATAAATGCGATCGTTTGTCATATCGAAATTTTTGGATTACATCTAAACGTTTTCAAAACTAAAATTCCAGTTTTTTTAAAGATACCAATAAACGTATGTTTATGCTAATGGACAAATAATAGAACAGATAACTTCCATAAAATGTTTGGGAGCAAATATCAACAGCCAGTCTAACCCAAAAAAAGAAATCCTATCAAGAATCGAACAAGCTAGGAAATAACTAATGAACATGAAAAAATCTTTTACATTATCAGACCTTAGTCTAGAGCTCAGAATTCGAATAATCAGATGTTATGTTTTCTCTGTTTTGCAGTATGGCTGTGAAAGATGGACAATGGAATCTGAAACAAAAAAAAAAGAATAGTTGCTTTTGAAATGTATGTATACAGACGGATGCTGAGAATTCGATGGTTACAGAAAGTTACTAGCGGTCAGGTACTTCCGCGCATTAGTAAAAAAAAAATAATTACTCATAATCAAAGAGAGAAAAATACAATATTTGTTTTCACGTGTTGAGAGGTGAAAAAGATGAATTACTTCAAATCACATTGGAAGGTAAAGTGCAGGGCAAAACATCAGTTGGAAGACGTCAGAATTCGTGGCTGAAAGACCCGAGGAAGTGGTTTGACTGCTCATCCACAGAAATCTTTCGTGCAGCAGTTCCTAAGCCCTAAGTTACAATTGCCATTTGGATCGCCAACCTTCAAAAAGAGACGGCGCAATAAGTTGAACTGATAGTTACACTTGAATTTTTAGAAACAAGTATACTTCCAATTGTAAACAATTTGGAAGATCCAGTCATCAGTTCTCAGTCCTTTTACTTGTGCAATATCTACCTCTATCTCAGTAATACAAAGAATTAATTAATTGTTAATAAATTAAGAATTAATAATAATTTAGTTTAAACAGTTTTGTGAGGATACCTCTCCTATTTATAAAAAATGTCTTTAAATTTAGAGTAGAATATTTTAAATATAAAATATAAAGGTTATGTCCAAATTAGGTTTCATGGGGTATCATTAGCTTTAGTAATTGAATAGTTAAATTATTAACAAAAATATTATTCAGTATATTTTTAGTTCAGTTTTAAGTGGTGTGATTTTTAATATTAGTTTATCTGTATGGTTTGTATTCTTTTTATTGGAGAAACAAATACAAACAATGCCGAAGGACGGACTACTTTGTGTAATAAAATTGATGACTCACAATATATTTCGGCAATTTTTCAAGTGCTATGTAATTAATTAATAAGGGGTGATTCATAAGTTATTGAATTCTTAATGAAATCAATAAATGTTATTAGGTTAACGTCGGTCGTTCAGCCTGATAATAATTACGACATAGGTAAATGTTTACATAATAAGAACTTGGTAAAAGAGTTTTCTCAATTATTTATTAATTATGTATATTATATATATATATATATATATATATATATATATATATATATATCTATATATATATATATATATATTTATATATATATATATATATATATATATATATATACATATATATATATATATATATATATATATATATATATACAGGGTTGGCTACTCAAAAGAATCCAGTTTGATATTTGGAATGTGAAAATGCTAAACAAGTCGATTTTTGACAACCTCCAGCTGCCAATATTACAAATCTTTAATTAAATAGGAAATATACAATATCTGGCACATCATTAGATAGGTATTTCGCTGTAGAATTTAGTTATACATGTATGATTTGTTTTTATAATAACTTTATTCTTGTGAGAAAATATCAATTTTTTTGAAATAGTTACACATCTTAAAAAACTAAAAAAAGGTAACACCCATGTTTTGCAAAAAATGATATTTACACCATTAATAGGAAACTTTATTAAATATATCGTAGATAAAATGAACTAACTTTTAAAATAATTATTGTATAATTCAAAACAGTTTACTCATCAGCTATAATTATGTTTTCTTATCTCCTCTTCTTTTTTCTGCATATTTTGTCTGCCTTTCTTCGTTGCTCTTTACATTTTTCCCACCTTTCTCGTGTTCTTTTTTAAGTATGCTGCAGGTATAGTTAATTTCTTTTGTCTATTGCGTGTTTACATTCTTCATCAAACCAAAGCCCTTTTATTTGATTTTTTTAATTCCTATTACTCTTTAAGCCATTTCACGTTTTAACCTGTTAATATTATTCCATTTTCGTTTATCTCTTTTTTATTTTCTTGCTCTTTTCTAGGAGTTCTTTGTTCTGTACGTGTTGCAATCGCTTGTTTTTTGGATTTCTCATGCTGTCCAGGTTTAATTTTTCTGTCTTTGAGTGTTGGTTCTTCTCCTGTCTGATTATACAGCATCTAAATTTTGCTTGTAATAGTAAGAGATAGTTCTTTTAGCAGTCACATCCATTAAGTTTCTTGCTGCCCTTCTATCTATTAATATTAATGATCTATTTGGTTAATTGTTTGACCATTAGGGGAGAACATGTGGCTTTATGAATGTCTTGTTGGCAAAAATAAATGAGCTTATGATCATTTTCTCGTTAGCAGCGAAGTCTATCATTAGACTTCAATTTTCATTAGATGTATCATGTAGGCTATGCTTAACTATTGTTCCTATATTATCGGTTTCTTTTTCTATCTGGGAATTCATATCCCCGATCACTATTTTTATATTACTTTTTGGTGAGCGATTTTGTGCAGTATCTAGATGTTGACAAACCATTTCATTTTTTCTTCTAGGTTATCTCCGTCAGTAGAACAATTAATGCTGATAATTGTAATATTCAAGAACTTTAATTTAGTTGGTAATTTACACATTCTAGTTTATACTCTTATGTCTCTCATCTCATTATCTAGTCATTTAGTTTCTTGAATTGCCGAAATTATGGTTTTATATTGAAACAGGTCATTTAGTAGGTTTTTTTGTGTACCAGGTTCATTCAAGATTCTGGCATTCCACGATTCCTGTTTTGAATTCCATATTTCGTTGCCTCAGTAATCGCCTATCAATCCGTCCTATACTCCGAGGCGTATCTGTTGAAGCTATAACTGTAGTGTTTTTCCAGAGATGAGTAGTTGGCCACATTCATACATGAAATATAATAATTCATAAGACACCGATATTTTTTTTCAGTAATACAACTTCAAAAAAGGCATCATCAACTTTTTAACCCAAAATTACCTATGAATTGGTTTACCTACCATCCAGTCGTTAAGATGAAGTCAAAATATTAAGCTAAGATGAAATCACTCGTAATTTATGAAAAGTTGAATAATATACAGGTCAAAATATCGTTATCATATTTGTAATTGAAATTATGATTTATTCTAGATCCTACATTTATTATTGTCTACAGCACCAACTTGACCGAAAGAAAAACAAAGTAAATGTACAGTAGAAAAGAAACTTAGAACCCACGAAAAAATTCAAAAAACTGTAGAATGCATAGAAGACATGCATGTGTATGACGAAATTTAGTTTAGTCTTTGATACATGTAAAGTAAGTGCTAAAACGTATCTCCAATGGCGCTGCAGCCCAAATCGAGCCTTGGCTTCCTCCAAACTATGCCTCCAACCTTGCCGGTTTCCCGCTGATCTTCTCCAAGTTCTCACGTCTAGCAAATTTTGCCCGTCCACCGCCACTTCATCCTCCCTACTTTTTCGTAGCCTTCCTTTTGGTCTTGCACCCTGCATTTTACTATTTATTTTTTTGATTGTCGTATTGCCAGATTCTAGTAAGAGCCTAAGAAAGTATCAGTTGAATTCTGGCAGGCAACGGTGAAGGCAATCTTGTTTAGACATCTAATGTCACGGAGCAAGGCACCCTGGCATCTTTCGGCCGAGTGAGATACTAGGCCAGAAGACCCCAGGGTAGTGCTGGATTAACCGTGTTCCGGGTAAAACCTTAACCACTGTTCCAAAGTAGTGGTCTTGCCACTCAATAAACATATACAGGGTGAGTCACCACTAACGGGACGGAAGATTACAGCGAAACGGTAAAAGATTTTGAAAAAATTTTAAATGTAATAGTATGTAGGTTGATAACGGCTACATTTTAAAATTATTTTGAAATATACAGGGCGTCCCAATAAAGTGCGGCGTATCAAAGTTATATTTTTTCTTATGGAACACCCTGTATTTTATTGGATTTTCTAATTGTCTGCAAAAAATAAGGTATAGTTTCATTAGACTTCCCTAATTATACCTATGTACAGAGTGTTCTGAGTTATGTCGAATTTTCTTAAAATGTAAAACTTTAAACGAGGACTCATTCTTAATTTATTTAAGCAATTCTAATAAAATTACGCATACAACTAAATAGCTGGATATTGGTCGAATGTATTTCATGATTAATTATTAAACATTTATTTACAGGGTGTTCAAAATTTGAAGTTTCATTATTGCATTATTCAATGTGTAATATAAGGCTTATTTTAAATGGAACATCCTGTATATTAATGAATTATTAAATTAAAAAAAAATTTCTCTTTCGAATGATATACGGATGTCCTATAACTAGGACTGATAGTTTTGCCGTAATTTAAAATTTTGTTAAACGGAAATCGATTTTAAATATTTATAATTGTTACTTTCGATTTTTAAACCCATCATATTGACATATTGTTATAAACGAAACCAGTGTAGTTGTAAATACATTTTTTGTAAATAACCTAAAATTTTTATATCTTTGGATTTGTATTCGTTGGGAATAGGATAATTAGTTACTATTTAACTGGGAATAAGCCACAATTAAAGGTTAAAATACGTTTATTGACGTTTCAATTTCCACTTCGGAAATCGTTCTTTTATAAAGAACGATTTCCGAAGTGGAAATTGAAGCGTCAATAAACGTATTTTAACCTTTAATTGTGGCTTATTCCCAGTTAAATAGTAATTAATTTAAAATGCCACAAGAAAATAGCTTCAGAACAATATTAGGATAATAAGTATTAAAATATGATGAAAAGAAAATAAAAAAAATTTGTTGAAAATCTGATGTTTTTTAGATTTTCTACGATTCATCAAGTGAAAGGCAACTGCGCAAAGGTTACAGTTTTCAAAAATGACGTAAATATTAACGTTATGTTTAATTTTTTGTATTATTTTAAGTATTAAAATAAGTTTAATATTTAAATAAAAATAAAACTGTAAAATATATGTATTTCGTTGAATTCATAATAATAATAATAATAAGATGTACCTATAACTTCTTACGTGCTTACGAGCACACACTCTTTTTTTGAAAACAATTAAATACATAACGAAACAGAAAGAATTTTAATAAACAAATAATACAAAATGAATAATGAACATAAATAATATAAAATAATCAAAAACTTAGTATAACTAAAAAATGTTCAGGTATGTAACAGATGTTCAAATTGCTTGCCATCTTGTGCAATACAACAAGCGATTCTATCTTCGAATGATTTACTTACATTATTTAACATAGCAGGAGTTATTGAAGCAAACGCGTTTGTAATTCTTAATTTCATGTCATCTCTAGTAGTAGGAGGTGTAGCATATACAATATTTTTAATATAACCCCACTTAAAAAAATCCATCTTGGTTCGTCCTGGTGACCTAGGGGGCCAATTATATGAACCACCTCTACCTATCCATCTGTTTGTAAATTTTCTGTTAAGGTAGTTCCTAACATTACGTGAGAAATGAGCAGGAGCTCCGTCCAACTGGAGCCACACTTTTGTTCGTAGACTAAGTGGAAGATTCTCAAGCAGTGTCCAAAAATCTTGGTTTAAAAAATTTAGAAAATTTGTCCCATTGAGATGTCCATCAAAAAAATACGGGCCGATAACGTACTCGCCCATAATGCCGCCCTAAACATTAACACCCCATCGGTGTTGGCGATCAACAGTACGAAATAAATGTTTATTTTCTGTGTCATAATAATGAAAATTATGTCTATTTACTAGACCATTATTATGAAAAGTCGATTCGTCTGTAAATAATACATTTCTAAAAAAATCAGGATCTTCTTCAGCTTTATCTAAAGTCCATAAACAAAAATTTAAACGGTTACCATAATCTTGTTCTGTCAAATGCTGGTGAAGTTGAACGTGATACGGATGAAAATGGTTGGTCTTAATTATTCTACATAAACTAGTTTGACTAATTTCTAATTTAACCGAAATTTTTCTTGTACTAATATTTGGGTTTTCCGTAACAGAAAGCAGGACATAAGTTCGTTAACGTTGTCACCAATAACTGGTTTATTTTTATTTACCTTTTCGTATGCAACATTACCAGTAGCACGAAATCTATTAAGCAATCTCTCAAAAGCTTCCTTTTGTGGGTGTCTTCTATCAGGATACTTTTGAGCATAAACTTTAGAAGCTAAGAGACAATTTTCCAAACATTCTAAAATGCAAAGTACCATGTCGACTCTTTCATGGATAGCGTAATTCTTCATTTTTAGGAACAATGAAAGTTAAATATTACACACGAATGTTTATATTTTGAAAATTACTAGACCGTAATGTCAGAAAATGACAATGTCATACAATGACATTAACTAACTATATCTTTTGTTTTAAAATCAATATGTATACCGATGAAGAGTTTAAATAATTGTAAATTACGCAAAAACTATTAGACTTAAGTATAGGACATCTTTATACCATTCAAAAGAGGAAACTTTTTTTAGTATTACGATTAATTAATATCCATGGTGTTCCATTTAAAATAAGCCTTATACTAGATATTGAATAATCCAAAATTGAAACTAAGTTTTTAACACCCTGTAAATAAATGTTTAATAATCAATAATGGAATAAATTTAACCATTACCCAACTATTTTGCTGTAAGAGAAAATTTGTTATAATTACTTAAATAAGTCGAGAATTAGTCTTCTTTAAAAAAATTTTTTTTGCTTATAATGTAGTAAGTTGTGGTTTATTTTGTATTCTTTGTTTTATTAAAATTCTTTCTGATTCGTTGTGCATCAGCAAGTAAAAGTATAAAGTATATACATTTGTTTACAACTACATTGGTTTCATATATAACAAATATGTCAAAATGATGGGTTTAAAAATCGGGAGCAACAACTATAAATATTTTAAAATCGAAAAGAAAATTTTAAATTACGCAAAATCTATCACTCCTAGTTATAGTACATTCATATATCATTCGAAAGTGGAAAATTTTTTTAACATAATAATTCATTAATATACAGGGTGTTCCATTTAAAATAAGCCTTATATTACACATTGAATAATCCAATAATAAAACTACAAATTTTGAACACCCTGTAAATAAATGTTAAATAATTAATCATGAAATACATTTAACCAATATCCAACTATTTAGAGGTATAACCAATTTTATTAGAATTTCTTAAATAAGTTAGGAATGAGTCTTCGTTTAAAGCTTTACATTTTAAGAATATTCCACATAACTCAGAACACTCTGTACATAGGTATAGGGAAGTCTTATGAAACTATACCTAATTTTTTGCTGACAATTAGAAAATGTAATAAAATATAGGGTGTCCCATATGTAAATATATAACTTTGATACGCCGCACTTTATTAGGACGCCCTGTAAAATTCAAAATAATTTTAAAATGTAGCCCTTATCAACCTTCAAACTATAAATTTAAAATTTTTTCAAAATCTTTTACCGTTTCGCTGTAATCTTCCGTCCCGTTAGTGGTGACTCACCCTATATATTTAGGGATTCTACAGCATTCACTGCCTTCCCTCGCTCAACCGTTACCATCTCTCTCTGTTGTTCCATTCTCCATCGTTTAGGCCTCTCTTACTCATGGCGTCGTCTACTTTGTTCCTTCAGGATTTTCGGGGTCGTCCTCCTTTCCTCCTTCCTATGGGGCCCCATTCGGTTATTCTCTTTATCCATCTGCTGTCGCTAGTTCTTCTTACATATCCATACCACTTTAGTCTTTTTTGTTCTATATATGTTAGTATTTCTGTTTCTATTGATGTTCTTTGCTTTATTTCGTCATTACTTCTCCTATCCATTATTGTTACTCTGCAGCATCTTCGCAGGCATTTCATCTCCTCTGTTGCTGTTTTTCTTGTTTATGATCCAATTTTCAGCCCCGTGTGTCATAATACTTCGCACTAATGTTTTATAAATCTGTGTTTTTGTCTTCATATTTAGGTGTCTATCCCACCATACTGAGTTAAGTTGTCGGATTGCTGTTCTTGTTTGTCCTAATCTTTATGTAATTTCTTCCTCTGTTGTTGCCTTTTTCGTGATTATAAACCCCAGGTATTTGAATTTATCCTTTCCTTTGATTGTTACGTTGTCATCAATCTGTAGATCTTCTATGTCTTCTTCACTTGTAGATAGGTACTCTGTTTTTGCGAGGTTAATATCTAAGCCAGCCTTGGTATATTCTTCTTGTAGTTTCTTCATCATGTAGCTGAGGTCGTCTTGGTCTTGTGCAATCAATACTTGATCGTCTGCAAAGCTTAACGTATATAGGTATTCGTTCCGTACCGGTACTCCCATGCCTTCGCATTTTCTTTTCCATGTAGTCAAGGCTTTCTCTAAGTATATTTTGAATAGGGTTGGAGATGTGGAACAACCCTGCAAGAGCCCTTTTGTTGTGGTGAAGTTTCCTATGATTCTTGTTCCCATTTTAATGGACACTTTATTTTCTTTATACAGAGCTTTTGTAGCTTCTATGAGTTCCGTCTGTATTTCTAATTTGTACATTGCCTCCCATAGTTCTGACCTTGGTACAGAGTCATACGCCTTTCTCAGGTCCACAAATGCTAAGTGTATATCTCTATTTCTTGCTTTTTTCTTTTCCAACAGTTGTTCCAGTGTGTATATGTGGTCCATGCATAATCTTCCTGCCGTGAAGCCTGCCTGATCCTCACCGATTTTGCCTTTTATCGCTTGCTCTATCTTTTCTCGCAGTATCTTCCCATATTATCTTCCTATTGATGATATTACGCTTATTCCTCTGTAGTTTTCGCATCGTTTTCTATCTCCTTTCTTAAATATAGATATCATATATGCCTCCGTCCATTCCTTTGGGAGTTGTTCTCCATTTATGGCTTTCTGAAATATCCATTGTATCATCCGGTGTAATTTTTTTGATCCGTATTTTATAAGCTCAGGTGAGATGCCTCCAGGTCCCGGTGCTTTCTTATTTTTGATTGCTTTTATGGCCGTTCTCATTCCCTATCTGTTATTTCTATTTCTTGTTGTGGGTGTAATTGTGGTCTTTGTTCTGCTAATAGTTCCTTGTAGTAATCCTTCCATTCTTTGTCCTGTATATTTCCCAATTTTATTTTTTCTTTTCAGTTTTGTTTCAATCCTCTCAGTACTTTCCGAAGTTCTTGTACCTCCTATATATTATGTTTCAATATTTAAGCAGGTTCTTTCCCATTCTTCATTCTTTTGCTGTGTTATTTGTTTTTTCACTTCTCTATCTTTTTCTCTATATTCTTTATAAACTTCATCGTTGTTTGTAGTCAGCTATTTTCTGTATAGTTGCTTTTTTTTCTTCAATTATTTTGTTGGTTCATTTATTTCATAATAGTGCTGTTTATTTGTTATATGTTCTTTTTCCCCAAGGGCTTCGAATGCTGCTTGCTTTATACTCGCCTTTAGGTATATGCTCGTATATTTCTTCGATGTTGCCGTATCTAAATTCTATTAATTTTTGGTCTAGAAGTTGTTGGTATAGTTCTCTTATTGATTGTTCTTGGAGTAGTTCTATATTGTATTGTTTTTCTCTTATAGTGTTCAACGGTTCTTCTGTGGAGGGGGTCTTGTTATGTTTCCAATTAATGCCCATTTTTGCTGTCAGTAGTCTATGGTCCGTTCCACATTCTGCTCCTCTTTTGACTCGCACATCTTTGATCTTTATTGTGGTATCTTGTTTGATTATTATGTAGTCTATTATCGATTTCAGCTTTCGTGTTTCTTGCGTCCATGTATATTTATGAATATTTTTATGTCTAAAGAATCCGTTGGTGATTTTTAGGTTGTTTAGTTCGCATAATTCAATCAGACGTTCTCCGTTATCGTTTTGTTCATCCTCTCCAAATCTCCCCACTACTTTATCGTTTTCTTTCGTTCCGGTTCTGCTGTTAAGGTTTCCTGTTATAATTATCTCCACGTTCTTTTTAATTAGCTCTATTTGATTTTGGAGTTGTTCCGTGAAATGTTCTTTTTCTACTCTCGGAGAATCGTCTGTTGGTGCATATACTCCGAGTATCACTGTCTTTTTACCGTATACAGATTGAACGAATTTAAAACGGAACATACGAAATCAATGTATTTCGGCTCAACTCCGCTCTAGGTGGTTGTCCAATAAAAGGTTGTCAAATAATTATATTATAAAAATCCAATACTTCAGCGGGCTGCTGGATTTGGAACTCATTCAAGAACAAGTCAAAACTCCACCCAAATAGGTTGCCTAGAATCACTGAAAAAACTAGACTAAACAAGCAGTTATTATGATGTCAAACCACTTATCGCTTCCTTATAGTCCAAGAGATAGAGCCGAAATTTTGAACTGATCAGTAATATGACATTTCTCTGTTGGAATATATTCATTGTAACTGGGTTAAGACTTAGCCTTACAGGCGGACGTCCCTCGTGGTACAGGGGGTGGCTATACAGGGATGAAGTTGAAATTTTTTTCGGAAAAATTAACGATCGATAATATGGCTGAAAATTTGCCCAGAGTAAGATCTTGGTATAACTAGACGAAATCCCAAAGGGCGGACGCGAGAGTGGATACATAAGGGGTGGCGGACAGGGGTGAAGTTGCAATTTTTTGGGGAAAAATTAACGATAAGTAATATGTCCGCCATGGCTTATTATTTAGCCCCTAAAAACTTTAAATCCAAAAGGACGGACAGCTGGGTTGGTACAGAGAGCCACAAAACGGGGTCAAATGTACCACTTGCCTGCGCATTTTAGGTCTCGGTAACAATTTTCAAACTGATTTTATTATGATATTTTTATACCGATTGATTTGAAAATTTGTATGCTCAGTTCTGTTACTATTCTGAGAAGCGTCAAGTAGAGTTTTCCTCAAAATTTTCCAAAAAAATTTCCGTAAATGAAAATTTTCGTAATTTTTGGAGGTAAAATCTAATTTGTAGAATCCTTTCAATTTTCTGTAAGTTATACCATGATTTTTTTCCAAAAATTTTTAAACGATTTTCCGATAAGAAAAAAAAATTTAGAAAAACTTTTCTAAAACATTTGATAAACCTCTACGACATCGTCTGAATCTTTTATAGAATATTTTGTAGTTTTAAAATGATATTATGATAATGTTTTTTTTTCAAACTAAAGTCATATTTACTTTACAAATCACATTTTTTTCTTAAATACAAATATTTTACGAATTAATTTTTAATTGAATAAATGTTTGATATTTGATATTTTATTAAATTAGAGTAATTTTATAATGTTAACTATTAAATATTTTTGGTATAACAAATAGTAATTTTACTTATTTTTTATTGCAATAAAAAGGTTTTTAAATTTATATTGCATAAATAATGATTGTTCAGATATAAGAAAAATTTGATTTATTATTACATTAATAATCAAATACAAAATATATTATTTCTATTTATCAATAGATCAAATTCAATTTGTAGAATTCCTTTAACATTTTACAAATAATTATTAATAAAAATCAATTTAATAGTGGAATTATCAATTTTTTAAGTTTTGAAATTTACTTTGTAGATATTTTCAATATTTTTTTTAACTTTCAAATTGATTGAATTTTTTTTCATTAGTTAATTATAATTTTACAAATTCTGTTTGGACATTAATTTTGCATCATTTTGCTTTTATTTCATCATGCTTTTATTCAACTTGGTGAAACTGACTTCGATTGTAATGAAGTTTTTGAAACCTTAGTCACTTATATGGAACAGGACTGACGAGAACAATTCCAAAAAGAAAAGTAAACGATGTCAGATTTTTACTATTTAACCGGCAGTATAAGTTGCATGATGTGAACGAGCCTTAAAAAAAACTAAAAAATTTCGATGCTTCAAGCTTACTACCATGTCAAGATGAATTACACCAACATCTACTGCGAGCTCATTATATTTCAAATATTTGGACAAATGCTCATAAAAAAGTACCAACAGAATTGATTGTTGAAGAACATGGTTGGGAGTTTGAAGATGAAACATATAAATTCAAATGGTTTAGTGGACCTCAGATGCCAGAATCAGTTCGAGAAGTAGTGATTGAAAATGAAGCAGATAATGAATGTGATATTATTGAAAGTGAAAGTGACGATGATGAATGTGATAACATCAATGAGAGTGAGAAAAATGACGAAGATTTTCTAAATTTTTTTTTCTTATCGGAAAAATCGTTTGAAAATTTTTGGAAAAAAATCATGGTATAACTGACAGAAAATCGAAAGGATTCTACAAATTAGATTTTACCTCAAAAAATTACGAAAATTTTCATTTACGGAAATTTTTTTGAAAAATTTTGAGGAAAACTCTACTTAACAGAAGTGAGCATACAAATTTCCAAATCAATCGGTATAAAAATATCATAATAAAATCAGTTTGAAAATTGTTACCGAGACCTAAAATGCGCAGGTAAGTGGTACATTTGACCCCGTTTTATGGCTCTCTGTACCAACCCAGCTGTCCGCCCTTTTGGATTTAGAGTTTTTATGGGCTAAATAATAAGCCATGAAAATGGCGGACATTATTACTTATCGTTAATTTTTCCCCAAAAAATTGCAACTTCACCCCTGCCCGCCACCCCTTATGTATCCACTCTCGCGTCCGCCCTTTGGGATTTCGTCTAGTTATACCAAGATCTTACTCTGGGCAAATGTTCAGCCATATTATCGATCGTTCATTTTTCCGAAAAAAATGACAACTTCATCCCTGTATAGCCACCCCCTGTACCACGAGGGGCGTCCGCCTGTAAGGCAAAGTCTTAACCCAGTTACAATGAATATATTCCAATAGAGAAATGTCATATTACTGATCAGTTCAAAATTTCGGCTCTATCTCTCCGACTATTAGGCAAGCTCCTCTTTTCTTTAAAGGAGACAGATAGTTGAACGATGTTTTATACAATGTCTATCACCGGGTATGGATTTATTTTTGTCCAAGTTTTATATTGGTCCACTATTTCAAATGCAGTTCAAACAGACATATATTAAATTGTATGTTCCGTTTTAAATTGGTTCAATCTGTATATCTATATGCATTTTAACTATTCTCTCGTTGATTGGTTCCCATGTTCTAACCCTGTTCTTTCACTTATTTTTGATTAGTATTCACATGCCTGCCTTTGCTCTACATTCTTTATTAACTCCGCTCCAGCAGTGGATATGGTCTTCTATTGTTTTCGTCCTATTTCCTTTCTTTTTGGTTTCTGTTGTTACTAGTATGTCGATGTTGCTTTTTTTAAACTCCTTGTATATTCCATGTTGCACATATGAATGTTCTATCTTTTCTTCGTTTCGATTTTTGGTTGAGCTTTGATAAGACTGGGTCTTCTGAACTCTTCGCAACATTGCCCCCCCCCCCTCGTATCCGATGGGGCTCCCTCTATCAGAGGTGTGGATTTCCACCCGGGGATGTGTTTCCGTATTTGGCTTTTTCATCTTGTGATTTTCGTTCTTCTTACCCTTATGTTTTTCTGTGTGTTAAGTTGCTAATTCCTAACGCCACAACCCCCTCAATAAACAACTAAAATGAAAAACTAAAAACTTACAAATATCCATACCTATCTCCGTAAATCAGAAAATATTTCCGTAAGGCCATAAACTAATAAATAATAATGACCATAAATTTCAGATCCCTGGTTCAATTTACTCCTCTGTCCTCCTGCTCCTTCTTCTTCATCATCCCAGAAATCAGACAGTGTACTTCTCTCCATTCTTTCTCTCCTCTCAACATTATGTTTACCATGTTTCTTTCATCCAGCCCGAAACCTATTCGCCTCTCTAAGTCTCCCCTCTTATTTGCCAATCTCTAGCAATTAAAAATGTTGGCGGGAGCATCCCTTATTTAACCAACAGTACAGTCTGCCGAAGTAGATTTGCCTATTCCATTTGTGAAGGTGCCAAAACTACCATGTGCGCTCAAAAACAGCGTCAGGAAGTAGGTAGTCTAGTTTCCTGAACTTACATTCCCACCACAACCTCAGATCGGGAATAAGCTTCTTCGTCCACCTTGCCTTTCTGCTATCATTCGCCCATTCTCTCTGCCACTATCGTTCTCTCTATCTCATTCTCATATATATTTCTATCCATCCTTCTTGTATACACCCTCGCTCGCTCTTTACACAACAAAACAATCGGTATCACCGCTTCAATGACATACAGAGTCTCATTTGAAACCGTCCTGTATGCGCTAGATACCCTGAGGATAGATAGCCTTTGCGAAGTCTTCCTCTTCTTCTTCTTAAAGTTCCATCTCCTATTGGAGGTTGGATATAATAACGGCTATGGTCACTTTGTTGGCTGCTGCTCTGAAAAGTTGTAGTGAACTACAGTTAAACCATTCTCTAAGGTTCTTCAGCCAGGAGATGCGTCTTCTTCCTATGCTTCTTCTTCCTTGGATCCTTCCTTGCATAATAATTCTCAGCAGCTCATATTTTTCTCCTCTGGTTATGTGACCCACATATTCTAGTTTTCTTCTTTTTATGCTATTCATAACTTCTAACTCCTTATTTAGACGTTGTAGTACCTCAGCATTAGTAATCCTTTGAACCCACTGAAAATATGTAACATCTTAGACCCCCTTAATCTGAGATGCAACTGAAGGTCTCTGTTGGTAAGCAGTGTCTTCATTTTCACAAATGCTTGCCTTGCAGTTTCAATTCGGACTTTGATTTCTCTGCTTTGGTCATTTTTGTCATCAACCCAGGTTCCCAGATATTTATATGTCTCTACTTTTTCTATTTGGGTTTGTTGTATCATTAATCTTTCATTTCCATGTTGCGTTTTTGAGACAATCATAAATTTAGTTTTTCTCTTATTTATTTTTAGTCCGTATCTAATGCAATAATCGTTAATTCTATTTACCAATTCTTGTAGCGATTTCAGGGTGTCTGCCATTATAACGGTGTCATCAGCGAATCTTATGTTATTTATCATTCTTCCGTTTACAAAGATTCCATCACCCAGATCCGCTATCGCTTCTTGGAATATGGCTTCACTGTACACGTTAAACAGTAATGATGACAGAACACAGCCCTGTCTTACTCCTCTCTTTATATCTATATTTTCGGACTTTTGTTCTTATATCTTTATATTGGCCTTTTGATTCCAATACAGATTGATAATGATTCGTAGGTCTCGTCTGTATATATCTTTGTTTCTCAGTACTTCTATTAGTTTTTCATGTCGGACCCTGTCGAATGCCTTCTCGAAGTCGGTGAAACAGGAATAAATATCTAGGTTCATATCTAAGCATCTTTGAGAGAGGACATTAAAAGCAAACAATGCCTCTCTCGTTCCCAGTCCCTTGCGGAACCCAAACTGAGTATCATCCATATCATCTTCCTCAGCTTGGCGTATTTTGTAGTGTTCAGTGCGCTACACCAGACAGGGGCAACGTAGGATACCGACTTTTATTTTACTATATATGGATCTTTTTAGCAATCTTTTGGTCTCAATTCTCACTACATGACAAGCACATCGAAGTCTATGAAGTTTAGCGAATTCTGGAATCGCTGTCTCTTTAAACAGTTGGTAGAGTTATGGTTATACCTGGATCTCCATACGTTGTTTTCGTTAATAAGTTCAAATGTCTTTCTTAGGACTTTTCTTTTTAAGACTTCCAGCTTTTGGGTCTTCTGTCATCACCCATATCTCGCATCCTATTGGTCTCATAATAGCTTCGTAGTTTTCGATCTCTAGTTCGAAAATATAAATCGTCTAGTCAACAACAATATACTGGCAGTAGTTATTTTTTTGATCCCAATGTTCAGTAAAAAAAAAAATGGTTTTTAAAAAAATGGTTTTTAGAGTAGTGTTTATGTACGTATAGTGTACATTTAACGGACTTTAAGTAGTAGAATTATTTCTAAAATAAAAAAAATTGCATTGATACATAGTGTACATTCAACGGACCTTAAGTGGTAGAACTATTTGTAAGATAAAAAAATTGCATTAATTCTTGATCAGTATTAAAAATCTTAAACTTGTTCTCTTCTTAAACTATGTTTATAAAAATGTTATTTTACTTTTTTAGCAACTCCCCTTGGTCAAATGCCAGTCTTGCATATAAATGACAAAAGCATAACTCAAACGGGTCCAATATGTAGATATTTAGCTAATATTGTTGGACTTGCTGGAAATAACAACGAGGAAAATTTGGAAATCGATGTTGCAGCTGAGATGATTGGCGATGTGTTAAAAAGTAAGTTCTTCAGTAAACTTTAATTTTTTTTATATATTTTTGTTATCATTTATTATTAATAGCGCTAATTATCACTAATGAATATTACAACAAAAGGGCTTCTACAGGGTTATTCCACATCTCCAACCCTATTCAAAATATACTTAGAGAAAGCCTTGACTACATGGAAAAGAAAATGCGAAGGCATGGGAGTACAAGTACGGAATGAATACCTATGTACGTTAAGCTTTGCAGACGACCAAGTAGTGATTGCACAAGACCAAGACGACCTCGGATACATGGTGAAGAATCTACAAGAAAAATATACTAAGGCTGGCCTATACATTAAGCTCGCGAAAACCAAGTACCTATCTACAAGTGAAGAAGACAGAGAAAATCTACAGATTGATGACTACAAATTGGTCAACCTATGGAATTAACATTAATGGCAACAAGTTAAAACCACCTCAGATTCGCTGACGACATAGTGATTATAGCGAGCACATTCCTACTGAGTCATGGCGTTTTATATAATCAGTTCCGACAAACGCCTGGCAGCCCCCGGTAAGATGTTGGATGGTTTCTTGGGCTTGGCATCCATATCGGCATTTGTCATTTTGGACTTAAGGATCTTTAACAATATATTTTAGGTAATTTTTAGTTAGAATAACCTGATCCTAAATGGCAAATAGAAAGCCCTTAGTGTCGGGAAACATCTTTCCTGATATCAACCAATAGTTCGACACTGTATTGTCGACATATTCTTGGCTGATCTCATTGAGATGTCGCCCATGCAGAGGTTTACTTAACCAGGTGCGCATTTTTTCTTGCTTAGTCAGATGGTTTATGCGCATTTCTTGTTCTCTCAGTTTTAGCGGCGTTATATCATCTACTGCGCAAATTGCTTGATGTAAGATAGATGTCTCAGCCTGCACCTGAAAATAAGTTCTTAAATTAGCAACCTGTTTATCCAATTGCTCAATCCAAATTGGTTTATGGACCTATGTCCATAAGTCCTCATAAGTTTGAGTTAGTGACATTGTCCAGATTTAGCCATACGGCTCACACTCCCTCTAAGGGGAAAATTCACTCATCCCAGACACCTACGGTATCAAAAGGATTGAGCTCTGGTGGGACTCTTTCCATGTTATCGAGTCCTGGGTGACTTGGTACGTCGGTGTATCTCCCAAAAATTTTCGCACTCATCTGGACGTCGAAAATAGCTCAGCTTTTTGCATGATCTTATATAGATGTTCATTTAGACCCAGCTTTTTTATGTTTTCTAGGAGGTTCTTCGGGATGACTCCAGTAGTAGAAAGAATAATAGGTATCGTTTGGGTACTTTCCATTCTCCATTGTCTCCTGATTTGTATTTCTAGATCTCTATACTTGGCGATCTTTTCGTTGTATTTAACACGCAAATTATTGGTGTTAGGTATCGCCACATCAATAAGTGTTGTTTGCCTGGTAAGTTTATTAACTAGTATGAGATCTGGTCTATTATGCGCCACTGGTTGGTCTGTGAGCCCAGTGCGGTCCCAGTATAGCTTGTAGTTGTCATTTTCAAGCATTCTGTCAGGGACACATTGATAATAAGGAAAATGGTCGGTTTGGAGAAGTCCCAGTTTGTCAGCTAGTTCTTGGTGGATAATCTTTCCTACTGAGTCATGGCGTTCTTTATAATTGTGACAATGTTATTATTATTATTATTAGTGCTAGGTATGGTTCGAGTTTGTTTTGGTTTGGTATTGAAATTGGATAGATTTCTGATAATTTAATTTTTTTTTTTATTAGAAGCTTGTAAAACTCTGGTGGATAATGATTTTTTTCTAAAATATCTTTAACACTTTTCTCAAATTTGTGAAATGGGACTGTGGACTAGATACTTTAATTGCTCTGTCAGTAAGACTGAACACAATATCTCTTTTATGGGCTATGGGTGCATTGGTATTAAAATGTAGATATCTTCAGGACCAAACATCTTTTCTATTTATATATATATATATATATATATATATATATATATATATATATATATATATATATATATATATATATATATATATATATGTTTCCGTTAATGTTTTAGCTGCATATGAATACCGATTTGAAAGCGATGAAACAAGAAAAGAGAAAGTTAAGGAGCGACTTCTGGAACTTATGCCGATCATATTTACAGTTTTAGAGGAAAATGCAATTAGAAATCAAGGCTATATTGCTCTTGACAGGGTAAGCCATATTATTTCTTTTACTGAGCTATATTTTCTTTTTAAATCAATAAACATTTATAACGATCGTTCATTTACAAAACATAAATTTGTTCATTTCTGAAAGTTTTTCTAATCTAAAGTGACAAGATGCACATTAATATCGGCCTTGTGTCTTTAGTTTGTAATTTGTAATAATTTATTATTAATATGCATTTTTTTAAATGGTTTTATTATTGTGTTATAATTATTATATTTAAATTTTATTTATACCTCCAAGATAATAAGGTAGATACAACAGTTACCAGTGGACTGGAGTATTTGGATTTTCCGAGATAACGTACCAGATATTGTAGTTTTGACATTTTAATTGACAATTCAATCCCTTTTTATTCCTTTGTTATTTGGAATATGGAAGATCATTGGATATGCTCACATCTCAAAATTCCTTCAGTTGTTAAAAGTATTTTGTCTTGAACTTGTTACATTCGTTCATTGTTTATGTACAGGTTAATGTTGATATATTTCTTTTTAATTATCATAAATTTAGATTTGCTTGTATGATATACAAATTCTTGACTTGTTTCTATTAGCTTCAAATCTCTCATTACAAAAGGATAAGACTTCTAAGAATAGAAGTCAGCTTCACCAGCGAATCCCAGTCTCATGTACATCAAGGCCCTAAGCAGTATAACCAATAAGTCCATTAAATATAATGAGTGTGCGTTATCTAGCAGATGATAGATGGTAAAATGGGAAGTTTCTGGTGCCATAAGGCAGGAACACCTCGGCTGAGGTAATAAATCTCAACAGAACAATTATGGTCCCCTATATTGGGAGAAAGGTATAGAGCTAACCCCTAGATACTTTTACTATAAAAATTAACCGACGTATTATCATAATAGAGATCTAAATAAAGGCCAGATTATTGAAAACTTGGGTAAATGTAACCACTTCTACACTTCAGTTGCAAAATAATGCTGGGCTTAGCAAGAAATCGTAAAAAGATCAAGGACCAAGAGATAACCAATACGTTAATGGTGGCCAGATAAACTCATAGAAAAATGTGGAGTTTAAAACCATATATGATCTATTGGATTTATAACATAGTAATAAAACCAACACATATGCGTCAGTGGTATAATTGCCAAAGATGCAGCAGAAAGTGCCATCCCGAAAATAAGGAAGAGAGGAAGCGAGAATGGGATAATATAGACTGCAAAAAATCCGAGCAACATAATGGTTGGATCAGAACACAGTAAAATAATAAATGAGATCGGAGGTACCAAATGAATGATGGTACTTTATATTATTCAGATAGAGGCCCGAAGTAACTTTTTAAATGGATATCTGCTTATAGCTCAAGCTAAAGGGTTATAGCTGGTACACAGACTTGTAAAACTCAAAAAGTCAAGTGCAGAAATATTTAAAAAATATTCATATTCATTCGGATAGAAATATTAACATTCCACCAGGAGAACAGATCTCTGTATTCCAGGCAGAGATTTGTGCAATCCTGCATTGTGCAAGAAAAATTAATATGAGGGCTCTCAAACAGAAGCAGATTCATGTACCTAGAGATAGTCAAAAGGCTATGGGGTTCCTAGAAATCCTAAGGTGGACTCTAGTCTAATGTGGCCAATAAAGTGACATTGATATACGTTTCCGATCATCTGGAAATACACGGTAATGAAGAGTCAAGTCAAAATATACCTGGTCAAGCTCATCTAACAGAATGTATATTAAACGAGCAAGTGTGCTAATAGTACTGAAGTACTGCAGAAAATAAGCAGGAATCATCTCAGAGTCCTAAGAGGCTTCTTTACTGTACATGCGTCAGTTAAGGGTCACCTGCATGTAATCCTCGAGAAACCTGGTGCCCAGGATGGACCTCGTCTTCTGAAGTTTTTTTATTTTCATTCCAAATTACTCGTAAGTCATTACTTGGGGGGCTTTCGAGTCGCTGAACATTAATATTATGAGGGCGATGATCTTTGACCTACCTGGTGCCCCATTCCTTAAAGTTTTATGTTACTTTCATTAGAAATCAGTCAACAGTCGGCACTCGTGTTTTTCGAGGTCGATGAACACGAATATTATGATAGCGGTGATCCTCAGTCTACCTGGAGCAAAGTGTGGACCCCGTCTCTTCTTAATTTTATATTATTTTTATTTGAAATTAGTCAAAATTCATTGCTTGGGGATTTTTGGGGTTACTGAATACAAATAGACACTGTTGTTTTTTGTTAATTTATTATTTAAGATTCTTATTCACATGAAACTCCAGGAGACGGGTCATCTAGGGTACTAAATACCTAGGAGACCATCGCCGTTGTAATATTCGTGTTTAACCACCCCAAAAGTATCGAAGTAATGATTTTTGACTGATTTCGACCGAAAATAACATAAAACTCCTGGAGACGTGGTCCATCCTCCCCCAGGTAGCTCTAGAATCATCTCCATCATAATATTCATACTCAGCGACGTCGAAAACCCGCAAGTATCAAACTTAAACTGATTCCTGTCGATATCTTTTGAGTTGCGAATTTTTATTTTTATGTACTTTGAAAATGCATTTTCTTTATACACAAAATGTTATTTTGATTTCAACACAATGAATTTTGTTCACAATTTTTTCTGACAATTTCTCGAATGGAATGCAAAAAAGTTACACAGCTATTTATTATGCTGCGGAAAATTGGTAGGTTTCGTACGTTTTAGTCCATCATAACCTTGCCTAATTCTGTATTTTTTAAAAACTATCTACAATTTGACTTGACTAAGCAAATTAAATTTAACTAATCACTAAAACTAAATTGTTTTAAGATTATAATTTTTTTTTCTTCCAGGTAACTTTTGCTGATATAATATTCCTATGTGCTTACGAAGACATCAGAAATATTTTGGACAATACAGATGTTATAAACGATTATCCAAATCTTCAAGAGGTGAAAAAAAATCTCCTGTCAATAAACAGTTTAAAAGATTGGATTCAGAAAAGACCAACTTTGCCAATATTTATATACGACCTTAAAAACGATATTTCCAATGAATAAAGGATCAGTTAGTCGCATGTTGTAATTATTTAGAAAACAGGCACATGAAAAAGTTTTGAGAGGCACTTGAGATTACGGTTTAATGTTTGAATGTTCTACTGTTTGAATTTATGGGACTTATAATTTGAGAAAAATGTAATAACCGTAACAAATGTAATTTTAGTATCACTGGCTTTGTTTCAGTCTATGGCTTGCTTTCCGACTGCTTCTAAAAAATTTGTGGTAAAATATACGTAGAAATTACGGTGGCTGAGGAAATGATATATTTGAAGTTTACTTTCTTTGTGTACATCGTTTTGTTCTCCAACCACTATTTTCAATAGTGGCCGTTAAAGATTATTTTACCAAAATTTTCTATTTTGTCATTCTCAACGTATTGTTTTCTACCGATGATGGTACAGCTTCCCTTACTTAGTCGTTCTTTATTTCTGACCATTTCATTCTGTCATACAATATATATTATCAGAGATAATGCAGTAAAATTCGTAATTCTTTAATTCATGAATGAACAACCGATCATTTAAGTCATTCTTGCATTACGGTTGATAATGTCTACAGCATAATGCCGTTTCGTTACTAGCCTTCACTCTTATAGCCCTGTAAATGGTGGCCCCACTAACATGCTGACCTTCGAAAAAATTCAATACATATTCCACTTTTGAGTAAGCTGTAGAATATATTTCAAATCTTAAATACCTATATATGAAATTGTGATTTATTCATTTAAAAATTTAAAATGTTTTAAATATTGTAAAGAATGTGTATTACGAATAAAGAATTATTGTAATATCTAGTTTAAATTAAAACTTTTATCCATTTTGTCCCAATAAATCATGTGAATACTGGATGGGAAAATACGAAAAAAAATAAGAGGACTCAAAAACTATACTACAGGCTGTAATAATTTTTGTTTAAAACTTTTTGGTCTCTGAACAAGTAAAGGTTGTTCTGTATGTTGATAATCGTCATTTTAGTTTTAATACGTACAGTGCCACCATGTGATTATATTCTGAATATGTTTGAGCTATTATACAGTATTATACAGGTTCATTGACATTTTTTTTTTCCTACATTTGAAATGTTTTTCGATTTTGCCATTTTTATGTGACGGTCTACGTTGATCTCCCATGGTCGGAAAGCATGTGTTTGGCGTTATAGCCAGTGGGGGAGCGCACGCGTGCGTCGCTCGTCCTTGAAGGAAGCGGTCTTCACGATTCTCGTCGGCCGGCACTAGTCGTCAGCGTTTGAGTTTGCTTGTCATGGACGTATAAGATGCGCTTTGCAGTCAATAGTCAATGAGTGTAGTCTGGCTCTAGTGGTCGGACGGTAAGGACGTGCAGTGTGCTTAGGTGAGGACGACTGACCTGTTGTCAACGGAGCTTATCAGCTCCCGGTGCGTAAGACACCGTGTGTGGCACAGGCACTTGTTTTTCATATAAGTGAAGAGTGGATGCGAGGCTATTATTAAGTTAAACCTCGAGGGGTTGCCTTTATAGGCTCCTCGCGGAGGCTTTTAGTAGCTTCGCGTTTGCGAAATATACGGGTTCATCTCAGTGGGTCGACAGGGATGACACTGTAAGGCTTAGTAATTTGTATTCTAAGTCGGACAGAAACGGCCCCTGCCTCTGAGGTGAGAGAAACTTCAAGAGGATCCCTCCCTGAGAAATCAGGGAGTGAACTACCGCGAGGTTGCTGGGACGACACCCAGGAAAACCGTCAGGCAGCGGCTTGGCGGAACGAAAAAAAACAGAGTCTTCTGTGTAATAAAATCCTATTTTCTTTTGAACACTTATGTTCACTGCCTTACGGCAAGATGAGTGAAATTCCCCCCCAAAAAAGTGATGTCACGCAGGTGACATCACAAGAAAAAGAAGATGGTGACTATCCCGAGTCACTCACCCCTACGGTCGCTTCAGCGATTAAGCTTTATAATAATTTTACATCCAAATTATCCCCTGATTCCGAATTAATCGAAGATACCTCCGATGATGAATCGTTCGTACCAAACGAGGAAGAAAACCACAGCGAGGTGGATACAGACGATAGCGTCTCTACCACCATGGAGGTCACCCCCGACGAGGAGCTGAGCCCGGCCACCGAGTCGACCGAATCAACCGTCCAGTCGGACGAAGCCCTGAACGTCCAGTCGGACGTAGCCCTGAACGCTCAGACGGACGTAGAACTGAACGCCAAGCCTGACGCAGCTCCAAGCGCCGAAGCCCCGCCCCCACTAGATTCCATTGAAATGAAAAAAGCCCCCAAAGTGGACATCATCTCCACGAGCAACGATGCCGAGCCGGAGGTAGGCAAAAAACATAAACGACAAAGGCCATCAGCGGAACACTCCGACGAAGAAGAAGTGCCAAAAAAATCTACAAAGGATAAAGACGAAAGCGGTCTTTACAAATCGGTCGACCTATTGACCGAACAAATAAGACAACTCCAGAAAGAAAGCAGGCAGCGCGAAAAACAGGCACAGGCCCAAATCCAGGATCTCCTAACTCAGATGACTGAGTTAAGGAAGGAGAATCAAGAGAAGGACAATGAGATCAAGAAACTGGTCGGCCACATAATGGCCCTGACCGAGAGGAACGAAAAGCTAATAGAACACGAGAAGAAAAGAGACCAGGCCTTGTGGGAAACCCACAGGCCCCGAGAAACAACCCCATGCAAGACGGTGAAAGCCACTCCCTCGACGTCTGGGGGTGCAGCCAAGCCTAAAGAACGCAAAACAGAAGGAAAAGAACCAGAGAAATCAGAAGCAGGATGGACAAAAGTCCAAAAGAAGGAAAAAAACAAAAAAGGCACCGCTACTGAGAAATCAGTAAACAGTAGTGAGACAGTAAAACCAAAAAAACCAATAAGCGTTGTTGAAAAACAAACGCAAAAAATACAAGAAAGAAACGACGAAGCGCTCACAAGAGCCGCGAAAGATCTGCAAAAAAGAAGTGAGCAAAAAGCCCACAAAAACTTGGAGTCTCCGAAAGAAACCCAAGTAGAAAAAGAAAACAGCGTAACCCCTCAAAAACCTGCTGAGGTTAACGTAAGAAAACCAAAACCTCCTGCGATCATCTTAAAGACGGTCGCAGAACACCAAGCAATCCTGCAAAAAGCGGCAAAAGCAGGTATTATTTCTGACAACAAGTTCGCCAGATCTGGTAGAACAATAGTAATAAATACAAAGTCAAGGGAAGACTACCTAGGAGTAGTCAAAATACTCGAAGAGTACACACCAAAGGTAGAGTATATTGCCTACCCAATCGACAACGAAAAACTGAAGAGGGTCATACTAAAAGGGCTATCTGCAAATACAAAAACAGATGTAATTCTCAACGAATTAAGGGAAAAAAATGTCGACGTTACAAGAGTAAGCAACATGTACTCTAAAAAAGAAGGAAAACAGATCTTGCCTTTCTTCTTGATCACCCTCAAAGAGGATGATATCCAAAAAATACGTGGAGTCACAAATTTGTGCTTCATGAGAGTTCGTTTCGAAGACGAACTCAAAATGACAAAAGACACCCTACAATGTTTCAACTGCCAGGGCTACTACCACAGTTCTAAGGCTTGTCACTGCATCTCCAGATGCGTAAAGTGTGGAGGAAACCATCTCAGCAATGATTGTGAAAAGAGCAAAGAAACAGCCCCAAAATGTGCTAACTGTGACCAAGCACACACAGCGAATTACAGAGGATGCTCCAAAGCTCCTAAGAAGAAGATCCCTGCCCCCGTAAAACCGGCGAGCAAACCGATCACACCAGCAACAACAACAACGGGCTTCAGCTATGCTCAAGCTGCCAAAACAACTACAGAAGAAGCAGCTCCTACCATGCATGATGCTGCCACACTTATTGCTTCGTTTCATACGGAGTACAATAAGAAGATGATGGAGATGATGTCCATGATGGACCGTGCAACTAAAATGATGACTGCATTCGGAGAAATACACCGACAATGCTAGCGAACCGTACGGAGGATCTACGCATAGGGTCCTGGAATTCCGGTGGAATTTTCAAAAGAAACCAAATTAGTGGAAAGGAAGAAAACCAAATTTCCAGGCTACGATATCTACAGAACTGACCACAGAGCGATATCAGGAGGAACAGCCATACTAGTTAAAAAAGGCTTAGAACATGAACACATACCAACACCAGATGGACTGGTGACAATGGAAGCCACGCTAGTCAGATTAAAGGCCAACAACGAAACACTAAAAATAGTGTCAGCTTATGTCAGACCTAACGATTTGATATTCGATGAAGACTTGAGCCTAATCCTCGATACAGAAGAGCCCACAGTGATTATAGGAGACCTTAATGCGAGATCTCCCCTATGGTTCGACAGAGCAACCAATAACAACGGGAGACGACTTTGCGGCCATCTCGAAAACAGACCTAACACTTACGTGATCGGACCAACAGGACCGACCTGTTTTCACGGATAACTCCCAACACATCTAGACATTGCAATCCTACACAACGTGGGTCAACAACACGAGATACAATCTCTAAATGAAGGCGATTCAACGCACAATCTAATCGTCCTGACCCTGGGTGCAATAGAACTAAACTATTTGCAGCCCCACCAAAAGAAGATTACAAACTGGTCAAACTTCAGAAGGGTTTTTAGCGAAAACATCGGTAACATCCCAACAATAAACAACATCACAGAACTAGAAGACAGTGTAACTAAACTAGAAACAACCATAAATAATGCTATCGATGCCAGCTCAAAAATCGAAAACACTACCAGACAACAAGGAAGATTCGGAGATATTAGTCTAGAACTACAAAACCTAATAAAGGAAAAAAATAGAAAAAGAAGAAGAGCCTACCGTACTAGAACTCTAGAAGATAAAAGGATTGCAAATGAGCTAGACAGGGAAGTTAAAAGACAACTACGAGAACATAGAAGCGAAAACTGGGACAACTATATCCAAGAATTAGACCCAAACAAATCCGCCTTCTGGAAACTATCGAAAATACTCCGACAGGACAAGAAACCCATACCTCCCTTACACGGAGAAAACGGGATTGTTCATACGGAGAGAGATAAAGCTGAAGTCCTAAAGGACGAACTAGAAAGAGCATGCAGAAACAACGAAAATCCCAACGAAGACATAGACTTCGAAGAAGAGGTAGAAAGAACAGCTAGAAGATTAAAGAGAAGAAAGGGCAGAATAGGAATAACTCATACATCTCCCGAGGAAATTAAAGAGCTAATCAAACTCTCTAATGCCAAAAAAGCCCCAGGACCTGACAACATTACAAACAGGGCACTCAAAAACCTACCCAACAAAGCTATTGTCTATATAACGAACATAGTAAACAACATGCTCAAATTAAGATATTTCCCAGACAGATGGAAGGAGGCACATATAATTATGATCAAAAAACCAGGGAAAGATGGCACTTTTCCGCAAAATTATAGACCTATCAGCTTATTATCATCAATAAGCAAGATAGCGGAAAGAGTTATACTAAAAAGACTCAATGAAGAATCGGAAGCACTAGGCACCATACCAGAAGCACAATTTGAATTCAGAAGCGAACATTCATGTGAACTACAAGTTCTACGTTTCACAGAATTCACAACTAAAGGATACAACGAAAAAATGTACACGGCAACAGCATTTCTGGACGTCAGTAAAGCATTTGACAGGGTCTGGCATGATGGACTCATCTATAAAATGAACACCATGGGATACAGCGAGGCGATGACATGCCTCCTTGGATCATACCTAGCCAACAGAAGGTTCAGAGTTCGGACAGGGGCAACCCTGTCCGAGGTCGGGACCCTGGAGGCAGGTGTGCCTCAGGGAGCTGTTTTGTCGCCTTACTTGTACACCATCTATACGGCCGACACGCCAAAAGAACCAGGATCCCTGTTAAGTCTTTACGCTGACGATACGGCAATAGCTGTTAGCTGGAGAAATCCAAATCATGCAGCTAATCATCTGCAGAGAGCACTCAACAGATTCGTAAGATGGTGCATCAAATGGAAAATAGCCATAAACCCAGATAAAACACAGGCTGTAATGTTTAGTCACAGGAAAAGTGTACCGAATCAAGAACTAACAATTGGAAACACCCCAGTACAATGGACAAATGAGGCCAAATACCTAGGAGTGTTACTCGATAAAAAGCTTACATTTACGCAGCACATAAATCAGCAAACGTATAGAGCCAAAGCGCTGAAAAGTCAGCTCTCATCGCTAATTGGCAGAAGAAGCAAGTTAAGGTTCAAAACCAAAATTAGGATGGCGAATAGCATTATCCTACCAGTCCTCTCGTATGCCTCCGCTGCGTGGGGACACACCTGTAAAACTAACAGGAAGAAAATACAAACAGCGCAAAATCAAATAATAAGAGACGCACTGAATCTGCCAAGATACGTACCTCTGAGAAATCTATACAGAGACTCAGGACAAACAAGGATCCTACACACAATGGACAAAAAGGCATACGAACTTTTCAATGGACTAAATAACCACCCAAGTAGCATGTTGAGAGAGCTGACAAACTACAACGCAAACACCAGGACGGTACACAGAAGACCTAAACAGCAAATAGCCGGATATAGGGTCCCAAACCAATAAATGAAGAATGAGATGGTCGCAAAGACGTCTAAATAAAAGAATGCAGTCATCAGAAAACAACCACCCAAAAAAAATCCTTCTCTTTTAGGACTCTGGCGAGAGGATACAGGTGCCAAGGCACTTAGTTAAGGACACTATACACCGGGGTGTGTGGAGGCCGTATACACCCTGCAATGCACACCCCAACCCACCCACACAATTAGCATGTAAGAAATAAAAGGGTAAGAATTGTGCCGGCATTTTAAAGTCCCAACGCCAAGGAAGACCCCAAAAAAAAAAAAAAAATCGGTTGTTTTCTTTTAAATACAGTTAGTTTTTAACCAATTTTAATCATTAAACGTTTTAACGCATAGTCAATTTAAGTTCTCCATATAGAAGACCCCTCAGGCCTTCTATATACCGCTGATGCGGAATAGGCCCTTAAGGCGGATCGAGTGATACTGATCCTCTCGCGACACCCGAGCACTGAGGTCATGTGCGGCAAACATGGGCTCAGTGGCCGGACCCACATCGGACACCCAGCCGGCGAGGAGAACAAAATTTATTTTGCCAAATCGGCGGCTGAGTGATCGAGCACACACTCTTTCCGAACATGAAGTCGACAGCTCAGGCTGTCGACTACATGGACGGAACACACACGCTACTTTTTCTTTTTTGTTTTAGGGACTCAAGTCCCGAAGTGCAGTTAGAGTAAAATCTATAGAATCAGTAAAGTAATTAGGGAGAAAAGCCTAGATGTGGCTACCCCTACAGTTAGGTGGCATAACCACAATAATTAAAAACGGGAGTTGTCTCATTACCCAAGGCAACTCTAGTAACTTTCAAGATCATAAGCCTCCTCACGTATGTCACACGATGAGGAGGGGTGGTGGAAAAACCTGGGGGTCAGATAGGTACCACTTCGACTAGCGAAGTGTGACCGGTTTGATCTTCGGACATGTGGATCCCATGCTTAGTATGGTATACACATGTTCCTAGAGGTTGGGTTGATCGCTTAGCGTGATTGTGTGTGTGTGTGTGTGTAGTCAATGAGTGTTGTTGATGTTGTGTTCGACTTAGAAATGGCGGATAGCTACAAAAAGGAACACAATAAACTGAAAAAATTGTGGGAGGAGGTGCTTTCGGCTAGTGACGAAGACTTTTCCCCTGATATAAGTGAATATGAGCCTTCAGACTCTGACCAGTTCAGAAGAGGATCCAGAGACACCTAGAAAAAAATCAAGATTGTCCAATCTTGTGAGAAAAAATTTGACTACACTTCCAAAGAAAATTTGTCAAGTACCTCTGTAAGAAGAGTGGTGTTTTCGACAGATACACAGACATCTAAAAATTCAGTTCAGGTAACAGAAGCAGGAAATAATATGGACAATATTATAGAGCATGTTATAGTCAGCAGAACATGAATTACAATGATGAGACCTTGACAGATGAACTCACTGCTGAGCCTGCTGAAGTATTTTTATGGTCTGAAGTATCCGGTACACACATGAAGAATTTTCAATTCACAGTGGGTAATCCTGGAATTCACGAGAACCTTTATGATTTTTGTGAAAAAACTCCATACGATTTTTATAAATTAATGGTTACCGACGAAATATTTGAGTTATTTGTTAGAGAGACAAATAGATATGCTGCACAAAGAATGGAGCAAACTACAAGACCAAGAGCACGTATTCAACGCTGGAATGATACGGATTGTTCGGAAATGGAAAAGTTTGTGGGGTGTATTTTGTGGATGGGCTTTGTTCAGTTACCATCAATTTCATCCTATTCGTCTACAAATAAGTTATATCATAACTTCATAAAAACAGTAATGCCCAGGAATCGTTTTCAGTTGTTGCTAAAAAATTGGCATTTTGCAGATAATAATAATTTTCCTGATGGTGACAGACTGTATAAAATAACACCCCTTTTTACGAAGCTGTTAGAGAATTTTCAATCTCCAATTGTTCCAGGAGAATTTATCTGCATTGATGAAATGCTCGTGCCTTTTAAAGGAAAACTTAAATTTAAACAGTACATCAGCAACAAAAGACACAAATTTGGAATCAAACTCTTTAAGCTCTGTCTTAAAAACGGATATCTTTATGATGCTTCTATATACTGTGAGCAGGAAAGGGAACCAAATCAGGAGCAGTCAGTACCATCAAATGTTTTATGAAGAACAGAACAAACAGAAAATGTACTAAACCAAGGTCGCACTATTGTCGTGGACAACTATTACACCTCTGTTGAATTAGTATCATAACTTCTGGATACATACAATACATATATTTTGGGTACTCTACGAAGCAATAGAAAGAACAACTCAAAAAATGTTGTTCAGAAAAAACTAAGACGCGGCGAACATATTGCCGAGGAAAGCAACACAGGAATATTTATAGAGAAATGGAAAGGCAGGCGAGACGTCCTTATGTTGACAACTAAATATGTTCCTGAAATGGTCACTCAGGTGAGAAGGTCTGGTGAAGAAACAAAGCCAAGAAATTTCATCGAGTATAACAAACACAAAGCTTATATCGACATATCCGACCAAATGAAAGCTTACAATTCTTATTTGCACCGTGAAGTAAAATGGTATAGAAAACTGGCTATAGGATTTATAGCTTGTTCCTGTGTTGTAAACCCTTATGTGCTCCATCAACTAATAACTAATAACAAAATGTCTATTACAAAATTCCGAGAAGAAGTGATCAAGGGTTCTAAAATCTGTAAATCTACCAAATTTATAGGACAACCAGAAACCAAGTCACAATCTTGTGGATGCTACGCCAAAATTTTAGAGGAATCAAGGCCAAGTTGCCAAAAATAGGACCCTCAAAACCAAGTTTAGATGCAACGTATGTTAAAAACACTTTTGTTTTGCAATGTTTTTTTTTATTTACATATTTCTGAATTAAAATAAATATTTTTTTGCTAAAATTTTAGTTTTAGATTTATTTTTTCCCTCATAATTTTTTTTTTTTATTTTCACAATGGCCAACTGATCTATCATTTTGCTTAACATCTCTACAAAAGATTTCCATATAGTTTACATTGAAATGTCGCATCAGTGTTATGCGATGGGGCCCTATGTGATTTCTGGTCCGTCGGTTTAGCAGAATGGGGGATCACGTTGATCCCCGATGGTACTTTACTTGTTAAAGTCAATACCTATTTGGATTATAAATTAACTAAATTTTGGACATTTAATTTGCAAACTTCTGTATACTCTTGCCTACAAGTAAGCGTAAAGCTATTATTTAAAATGTGACTAATTATTGCTTTGAACTGTTTATTTTGTTTGTCTTTGAACATTTTTTGTGCTCATTAGTAAATCATTAATACATTTCAAGTCACCTTTCGCTCTACAACTATTTTATTTGCAACCAGTAATACGAAATGGTGTGTTGTTATCTAGGCACTGGTCAATAATTACAACATAGATACCCTAAACTTGTTGTTTTTGACTACGAGAGCAACAAAATTGAAGAAACTACTTCAACCGTAACAAAATCAATAATTTTAACGAATGACGGAGAAAACAATACACCTACAACTTCTTACGTTTTTGCTGCTAAAACAAGGCATAAATTTTTTATGTCTTGTATTTTTACAAAAAAAAACAACTAGCAATTATCACACATTCTCATCCCAACCTTGTCTAACTGGACTACGGTAAAGCAGTTGGAAACATCGTTAATTCCAAAAATGTTTGTGTTGCATTGAAAATCTCAAACAACCGACTTACCAGAAAACGAGCTTGTAGACCAAGACGATTAGAAATTGAACACACTCAGCTTACACTCAGATTTTTTATGGCATCTACCGATCCACCTACGTACATGCGGCCATTGCAGCAGTTCCTTAACCGTCAAGCATGTCCTCAAAGAATGTTTACATCTTTCTACTAAAAGAAAACAACACCAGTTGGGAGATAATATACAAGAAATGTTGAATGAAACTGATAAATATGCAAGTCTGTTTAAATATTTAAGAGACATTTAAGTGTTTTATAAACTCTGAAGTGTAATTATGAATAACGGTTAAATTTGTAAAAAATAAGTATTATCTATTATGTATTGTGTATTGTCAAATGTTAAACTGTATTTGTAATATCCTTATATTTATTATACTGTCATCGTATCAATACGTTAAACGAAATAAAAAACATTTAGTCCTGCAATGTTCAGTATAAAACAATATGTAAACCTTTACATTTTTCAGCTTCTATACTTAATGAAAAAGAGAAATTTTATGGATATTAGTTAATATTAGCAATCAATTAGAAGAATGAACATGGACATCCTTTGAAGGATTTATCAGATGTTAAATTTCTTGTACAAATCAAAGGATATTTATTAAAAATTGTGAAAATTAACTTAGCTTCCAGTCAAAGCGATACATTGATATCGGGTAGACATGTGTATCGATAAAGTCATTAAGCTCCCAGTTTTTGTGACAATTGGAATATTTTAATTTCGTCGTGTTTAAAAATATTTACATATTGTAGTAAAAGAGTGATAAAAAGTGAAAATATTCTCCCCTGATGGGGGAGAATACCAATAAGACGCCAATGCGCGAACTAAATACTTCTGAAGTTAGTTAGTGTTAGTAAACAAGATATGGATACAGAAATTAATACCACCCTTTCTCCGGCTACAAGGGAAGTAAAACTTTTTAATATTAATTCTAGTAATTACGACTTTCAAAATTGTTGTGTATATGTTGAAAAGACCAATGATCAGAATATAGGCCGATTGCACCCTATGGTTGTGGGTGATATTTTACATCAAAAATTAAAGATCAGATAGCTCAAGTTGATTTTGCCCATATTATAATTTTGTCGCACTCCTAAGCAGTGTTAAAATCCATTGGTAAATATGGAACATTAAAATTACAAGACTGCAAATACATTTATAGAATTAAACATATTATTCAAACTCTTTTAACCAAAGGAATCGATGTACATTTTCTCTGGATTAAAGCACATGCAGGATTTGAACATAATGAATATGTCGACTTATTAGCCAAAGAAAGCATTTCAACCGATACTGGTATTCTACATAAAGTAACGCTTTCTGACAGTATTGTTTCTTGCAAGTCAACATTGCTTCGAGAGTGGAGCTACCAGTAGAAGGAATACTCTTTTGTGAACCAAAACAGATACTCGATAATTCAGCCAGATATTCCCAAATTTTCTTGGTACAAGTCTTTTAGAGCTTCCAGGAGGCACATAACTTCCATTATTGGAATACGTTTTGCACACGCATGTTATCCAAAACACTTATTTAAAATAAAGGTTTTGGATAATGACAAATGTGAGCATTGTGGAGAGGAAAGTGATTTAGATCATATATTTTTTGGTTGTTCTAAAACAGAGTCTACTCATCCAAACTTATAAATGATTTATTAAAATATAAAATAGCAGCTCCTTGGAATATACTATATTTATTATCACTTGGCTCTGTAGATATTTACAGTTTTTTAATTAAATTTTTAAAAGACAGCAAATTATCATTATAATTCTCTAAAAATTATTTAGTTAATCTTTGTTTTAAACCATTTGTATAACTTCCTCCTCTCCGTGAACTAGTGTTGTTTTGTCTTATATAAATCAATGCCTTGATAGGTCCCTAGTACGTGCTCCCATACTACTATGCCTACAACATAAACCAGACTAAATTCGAAGACAGGAAATATAACTTAAATAAATGAACATTGAAAATTAAAAATAAAAATTAAATATGATATATAGTTGATAGAAGAGTCGAGCGCTAACTATTTTTAGAATAAAAATAGTAAAATGAAAGAAAGGTCTTATCATAATAGTCAACGAGTAAGTACGGTAAATTCTAATTATTTGTTTTTCTGTTTTTAGTTAAAAAAGCTTTCTGTGAAAATGTTGTATTTTGACGATAAACATTGTTAAGGTGACTTTATTTAAATACATACGGATAACTTACCACCACATACAAATTGAACGAATTTAAAACGGAACATACAATTTAATATATGTGTGTTTGAACTGCATTTGAAATAGTGGACCAATAAAAAACTTGGACAAAAATAAATCCAACTATCTGTCTCCTTTTAGGACGCACCATAGTCTCTAGCTCCGCCCAAAGTCAGTGTTGCCAATCGCCGTGTAATCATCCGATTTGCGGATCTTTTTAGGGGTTATATCTTCTTCGTATCTTTAAATAAATCGAATATTTTCCTATATTTTTCATTGTATTTACCAATCTACTACAACAGACTAATAACAAAAATAAACTTATGGGTTTGTAGTTATTTCCTTTCTTTCCTGTAAACTGTAAATATTTGATGGTTAACACCTTATTTGAAAAACATCTAGAGGAATGAGATTGGCAACACCGCTCAAAATATCCACCTGACTGCTTAGTTAAAGGTTAAAGGAAAGAGGAGCTTGCCTAATAGTCAAGAGATAGAGCCGAAATTTTGAACTGACCAGTAATATGTCATTTCTCTATTGGAATATATTCATTGTAACTGGGTTAAGACTTTGCCTTACAGGCGGACGCCCCTCGTGGTACAGGGGGTGGCTATACAGGGATGAAGTCATTTTTTTCGGAAAAATTAACGATCGATAATATGGCTGAAAATTTGCCCAGAGTAAGATCTTGGTATAACTAGACGAAATCCCAAAGGGCGATTGCGAGAGTGGATACATAAGGGGTGGCGGACAGGGGTGAAGTTGCAATTTTTTGGGGAAAAATTAACGATAAGTAATATGTCCGCCATTTTCATGGCTTATTATTTAGCCCCTAAAAACTCTAAATCCAAAAGGGCAGACAGCTGGGTTGGTACAGAGAGCCATAAAACGGGGTCAAATGTACCACTTGCCTGCGCATTTTAGGTCTCGGTAACAATTTTCAAACTGATTTATTATGATATTTTTATACCGATTGATTTGAAAATTTGTATGCTCACTTCTGTTACTATTCTGAAAAGCGTCAAGTAGAGTTTTCCTCAAAATTTTCCAAAAAAATTTCCGTAATTTTTAGAATCCTTTCGATTTTCTGTCAGTTATACCATGATTTTTTTCCAAAAATTTTTAAACGATTTTTCCGATAAGAAAAAAAATTTAGAAAAACTTTAAAAATTTCGTCATTTTTCTCACTCTCATTGATGTCATCACATTCACTATCTTCGTCCCTTTCACTTTCAATAATATCACATTCATTATCTGCTTAATTTTCAATCACTACTTCTCGAACTGATTTTGGCATCTGAGGTCCACTAAACCATTTGACTTTATATGTTTCATCTTGAAGCTCCCAACCATGTTCTTCAACAATCAATTCTGTTGGTAGTTTTTTATGAGCATTTGTCCAAATATTTGAAATATAATGAGCTTGCAGTAGATGTTGGTGTAATTCATCTTGACATGGTGGTAAGCTTGAAGCATCGAAATTTTTTAGTTTTTTTATATTGAGTATTGAAAATATTTTTTTTGTTTTTCATTCTAATATCAAACATTTATTCAATTAAAAATTAATTCGTAAAATATTTATATTTAAGGAAAAAATGTGATTTGTAAAGTAAATATGACTTTAGTGTGAAAAAAAAACATTATCATATAATCATTTTAAAACTACAAAATATTCTATAAAAGATTCAGACGATGACGTTTTATCAAATGTTTTAGAAAAGTTTTTCTAAATTTTTTTTTCTTATCGGAAAAATCATTTGAAAATTTTTGGAAAAAAATCATGGTATAACTTACAGAAAATCGAAAGGATTCTACAAATTAGATTTTACCTCAAAAAATTACGAAAATTTTCATTTACGGAAATTTTTTTGGAAAGTTTTGAGGAAAACTCTACATGACGCTTTTTAGAATAGTAACATAAGTGAGCATACACATTTCAAATCAATCGGTATAAAAATATAATAAAATCAGTTTGAAAATTGTTACCGAGACCTAAAATGCGCAGGCAAGTGGTACATTTGACCCCGTTTTATGGCTCTCTGTACCAACCCAGCTGTCTGCCCTTTTGGATTTAGAGTTTTTAGGGGCTAAATAATAAGCCATGAAAATGGCGGACATATTACTTATCGTTAATTTTTCCCCAAAAAATTGCAACTTCACCCCTGTCCGCCACCCCTTATGTATCCACTCTCGCATTCGCCCTTTGGGATTTCGTCTAGTTATACCAAGATCTTACTCTGGGCAAATTTTCAGCCATATTATCGATCGTTAATTTTTCCGAAAAAAATGACTTCATCCCTGTATAGCCACCCCCTGTACCACGAGGGGCGTCCGCCTGTAAGGCAAAGTCTTAACCCAGTTACAATGAATATATTCCAATAAAGAAATGACATATTACTGGTCAGTTCAAAATTTCGGCTCTATCTCTTGGACTATAAGGAAGCGATATGTGGTTTGACAACATAATAACTACTTGTTTAGTCTAGTTTTCACTGTGATTCTGGGCACTATTTGGGTGGAGTTTTGACTTGTTCTTGAATGAGTTTAGAATCCAGCAGCTCGCTGAAGTATTGGATTTTTATAATATAATTATTTGACAACCTTTTGTTGGCCAACCACATAGAGCGGAGTTGAGCCGAAATACATTGATTTCGTACGTTCGGTTTTAAATTCGTTCAGTCTGTATAGATATGGATATGGATAACCATATCATGGCATCCTCATCTATATTACCTAAACCTAGTTCTACACCAGACCAACAATATCTACAACCGAAAAGTTACTCTTTTAGTGAGAGCGCCCACCAAACTGGCGTGGCAAGTGGCAAGTAGCAAGTAGCACGTATCTAGCATGTTACTTAAAATGTAACCAATGCAAACGAATGATTAGAATGAATGACGTCACTGTCATTTTGGTCTGCGCTGAATCATTCGTTTTCATTGGTTACATTTTAAGTAACATGATAGACGCGTGCTACTTGCTACTTGCCACTTGCCACGCCAGTTTGGTGGGCGCTCTCCCTTATGTCACCAGATCACCAACCGCCAATGTTTTTTCTTCAAGAATCAAGTAATCGTATTTGATGCAATTGACAATACAAAAATTTAGGAGTACCGTTACAGTTTAAACCTAATAATTCGACCAATCAATATTACTTTTCGTTCAAGGCTATCCAACAACAGAATATGAATTTACTAATCAAATAAAAAATTAGTTGATGATGTTATTACCTACCACGAAAAAATTAAAATTAATCAACAAATCTTGTAAGCATGTCGACTAATGACCTTCAGGCAACGACTAGTACTCTCTAACGTATCGTCTATTCCATACTTAATCTTGTAATCTGAATTGCAAGCACTTGGTCTCAACCTTTTGTCACTCTTATCATTTCTACTGATAATGACTTCAAGTTCTGAATTCCAAACTTACATATTCCCTTTAACCAACTGTCCCTAACCCGATTATTTTGTTACACTTATGGGGAGAAATTATATTTAGATAACCAGACTTGCCAAATATGCAAAAATACCAAGCATTAACCAAAATACTGTCCAGCTAAGGTATCTGTATCAGGAGAGAAAACTTCAATACCTCACACTACAGAAGCAGGTGAGAACCCTATTGAAAATAATAACAATCACTTGACTAAAGAAGTAACTAGTGACATCAAACATAAGCAAACCCAACCCAACAAACAAGCAAATAGAAACAGATCCAGCACCAAAAAATGCACAGTTTTTGAACATTCTACACCGTTCCCAACTTTATCATCAAAACATATTTTTGAATTGCCAAAAAACATAGAGAAGAAGACTAAATTAAATTAAGACAAGAAACTAAAAAAGACGCTGGAAGAAATGCTAAAACCAACAGAAGAATTAGTTAGAGACCAAAAATTTCTATTATACCTTAAACTATGGACAACTAATAGATTTATTCGAAAACTATACAGGATCTACTGACAAAAATATATATTATAAACTAAATGACCAAAAAATTAAAAGTAGGTGCACCAGAATAAAAAATAAAATTAAAACATTATTTGGTATTATATTTGCTATCTCTTGCTAACTTACTAACTAATCAAGTCCTCGTAGACACTTCAGGACTAGCAACTTCATGTGAAGTCATACGTCGCCATGTTATCATATCCACTGGTAACTCTAACATCTTAAAATATAATACCAAATAATGTAAACCAAATTGTAACAAATAAATTTTAACGGGTTTTTACCCTGATATTTAGTGGCTCAAAACATCTACACCTAGATGATGATGTAACATGGTTTCCGAAAACGTTTTGTCTTCATGACATAGCCCGTTTGGGTTTTTTAATTTATATACCTTTTATAAAGGATTTTTACTTAAATTTTTTGTGATACATGGTATACAGCCAGCTACAGGAACTTAGTTTCCTTGTGGAAATTAAGCTTCTTTTCATTTCCTTCAGCGCCTATTTGATTTTTAATTATGTTATATCGGGCATTAAATCTGATCCTTGCTTTACTGGAATTAAATCTCCAGTTTTTACTGTAATAACTAAAGGATGCGTTTTGGTATCTTTTTCTCTTTACCTACATAGCTCTGTGTAGAAATCTTCGACTATTGATAATATTTTATCTTTATTCGTATTTTCTTCCGCAGCTCTATTCTTAGTTTGATTATTTCTATTTTCCCTTTTGCACGCTACCTCTCAAAAATTTCATATCCTTATTTTTCTCTATTGCTTGTTTAGTTTTTTTACTTTGGAGTTTCTTATGTATTTTCTTATTGCCTCCGTGATTATATTTGTTATTTTATTTACCGTTTCTTTGCTTATACTGTTATCTACTTTCATCTGTCGCCTTAGTTCTATAATGGTTTTCGTAGATTGATTTAGTTTTTCACTCTTTTTGTTTGTTGGACAATATTTAGTTTGCGCCTGTTCACTCTGAGCCTAAACAGGCTCAAACTGGTAAATAATGCACAAGATGAATTAAAAACAAAGGTAGTTTTAAAGTCTCCAACAGATAATTTTGGTAATTTTTATCAAAGTGGATTAAATTTTTACACTCAATATTGTTATTTCTGTTTTTAACTTAAAAAATAATTATTATTATTTAAAGTTATTAATTTTTCAAAAGAAACATCTTTAATTTTTAATATTGACTATTGAACTTAAATTATTAACAATCTTTTACACATTTTCCGCTATTGGTATCTCTAAGGTATCCTGCGGCACAAACGCATTTAATTTTACAAATATGTACACAAGGTTTATTACATGGTAGAGCTAGTTTGTTTTGGCAAGTTACTTCTGATTGAGGGCAGCAGGGTTCACAGCCTTGTGCCTCGTTTTCACCACATTGAAGTAAAGCTGTTGTATCTAAAATTAACAAATAAATTTTAATATTTTATCTTAAAGTATTTATTTGTAATAACTATTTCTTTATAACCCGTTCTCCTGATAAGGAAAAGGATCGGGTGACTGACGTCATCGAAAGGATACCCAGGCTAAAATGTTGATGGGCAGGACACATACCTAGAATGACAGATGGGAGATGGCGATGGACAAAGAGGTTATTGGAATGAAGGGCAAGAGAAGATAAGATAAGTCAACCACCTACATGATGGGGTGACGATTTAAATGACGAATTCTAGTAAATAATTTTTAACTGATTTTGAAATTTAAAATAGACTGAGCAGTTTTACTTTTTGGAAGAAGAGTGAAAAAAAAGTATGGTCCCACTTACTGTAATCGCTAGAAGAAGATATTAAAACTCAAGAGATTTTAACCTGTAATCACGACTAGCCATCTAAGGTTGTTTCGTAAAATCGATATATGAAATTAAAAAAAAATTAAGATTTAAAAAAAAACCTAATAAATAATGTAAATACGCTCCTACTACTTTGACGTGTAAGATTAGTTACTGTGTGAGATGAAGTATGCTTAGGAATATGAAAGCAATGAATGATATCATATTTGAACTATACAGTATGTCCGTAAAGTATGGAATAAATTTGATATTTCCTAAATGAAAAGCCTTTTTAAAAAAATCTAAAACACGTCGATTTTTAAATTTAAAGTTCTACATTTTACAATAAAATTTCATTATACAAGGTGATACACACTACAGTAATGACGTCATCGGCTCTTTTTTTAAATATAACACCCTGTATTTTAGGACATTTTTAGATTGATAAAAATGAGCTTATTCCAAAAAAGTATAATACTGGGGGTCTAACGGATATAATTTGTAAGATATGCTTCTAAGCGCATATCTTACAAATGAATTTTTATTAATTTATAATATTAATAAATTATAATAAATAACTTGAAAGTAATCCAGTAATTAATACATGACTTAATCTTAAATGTTCGAATTGTAGCTCTTGTTGTCTTTGACAGTAACCCAAACGTGTACAAATTCTTGTAGAACCTTGTTTATGATTTCTTGAGAAATATTGTGTATTTCTTTACGAATTCTTGTTTTTAAGTCTCCAATATTTGAAGTGTTCGTTTTATAAACAACATTCTTGAAATAACATCGCATAAAATAATCCAAAGGATTGAGGTCTGTTGACCTCGCTGGCCATTCAATATATCCACGTCTTCCAATCTATCTGTTCGGAAAAATTTCGTTTAGGTACCGTCGAACATCTAAAGCATAATGCGAAGGCGCACCCTCCTGTTGAAACCATAAACTTTTATCAAAACCTAAAAGATTAATTGTACTGGGGAATAAATTAACTAAAGTAGGTACAAAATACCCACTTAATAGCTGAACGTATGCTGGCCCGTTTAAATTACCTTCGAAATAGTAGGGTCCAATGATTTTATTTCTTACAATGCCAACCCATACGTTTAACTTTTGCGGGTATTATGTATAATGTTCCCGCATCCAGTTGAATGTAGCCTTATCAGAAAAAATAACATTTTGAACCATTAGGGGTTTCGGTGACTGTCATCCATCATTATTTCGCAAAATTGTATTCTTTTATCTGGATCATCCTCGTTTAATTCCTGTACAACTGTGCATTTTACTTATTTTACTTACATTTACGTACTTTGTGTACCTACCGTTGTTTTACAAACATCGAGATCACTACTTACCTTACGACCAGAAGTGTGCGCATTTTCTTTAAAAGTAAGTAGAACATCTAATGTTGTAACATAATTTACACAGGGATGACCTGATTTGCGTACATTTTCAACCGTACCAGTTTCTCGAAATCTCTTTTAAATCTTACTTACTGTTGACTGCGTGATGGGTATTTTTGGATATATCATTAAATAAAGTACACACTTTCATCTAAGTTCGCGATTTGTCTCCATACCCAATCATCATGAGCATTTCAATTTTTTGCTTTACACTCAAATTCATTTCTACTTCAAATTAATTCTAAGCAATAATATAAAACATTTACGAATTAATACAGTTATTGTACTACTTAATTATTATTGAACGTTACTAAAAATAATTACAGTTTACCAAAAACTAGAAGTAGGCTACTTTTTTGCAATTGATAATAAATAATTTTATTTTCTAAGCGCATATTTTTCAAATTATATCCATTAGAACCGAGTATTATAATTTTTTAAAATCAGCTCATTTTTATCGATCTAAAAATGTCCTAAAATACAGGGTTTTATATTTAAAAAAAGCCGATGACGCCATCACTGTAATGTGTATCACCTTATATAACGAAATTTTATTGTAAAATGTAGAACATTAAATTTAAAAATCGACGTGTTTTAGATTTTTTTAAAAAGGCTTTTCATTAAGGAAATACCGAATTTCCTTATAGTAGTATTGAATGACCTTCTTATCCACCAGATTTGAATCCCAAAGATTATTTATTATTATTTTTATTTGCTAAGGTAAAGAATTATCGGTGAGTCCATAATAATTTCTAAAAAAAAACATAGAGAAATGTAACAGAAGCATTCTAGCTTAGTTTAGGATACTGTCAAATTAACAACGATGGACATTTTAAAGACTTGAGATTAGGTAGAAATTAAGACAATGTAGTAAACTTTTAATTATTATGTTTAAATGTAGATACATGCAGATGTACATGTACATATTGTGACTATTATGCTCGCGTTTCTAGACTTTCGTTTTATCTGTTTAATATGTTTCGGACTACCTAAAATCAAGAGTATTGTATACAGTTTAACTGGCATTGAGGTCAAGATTTTAATAAAGATACAATATACAGGATGTTGTACTGAAAAACCAACGTAACTAATGATATCAGAAAAATGTTAATTCTGACAACGATACAATCATACAACAACCCTATTTTTGTATAATTCACACCATCTATTTAAGAGATAATTAGAAGTTTTCAGACTTTTAGTCCGCTCTGTGTAATTATATATAATGAACGAAATAACATTAAGATTTACGTGAAATAAATAGCAATAAAACGAGCGAACTGGGTATAATTGTAGTAGATAAAAGAAGAAACGACTGGATAAACAATAAATTAAAAAAATAATACAGTTACGAAACAATTACAAGGTTAAAGTCGAAGTTTGTGATTAAAATGTTGTAAGTTGAGAAGACAACATAGGTTACAAAAATTTTTAAAGAAAAAATACCATTATTGAGGAATAAGTAATAAAGGAAGTTATAATATCTAAGGGTAACGAAAGTACAGGAAGTAAAAGCGAGTGGAGAGAAGATCTATGTTTAATTTTGGATTTTCGATGGAAAGAACAGATGGACAGAAAGTATAATTCACCATTCGTTTTAGAACAGGTTAAGTTGGCACTCACAGTTTACAAGTCTACATACTTAGAAATTTAAAAATATTGCCAGTGACGTCATAGCGCAAGTGGAATGGAAATTCCACAAATATAATAATAATATAAAAGGTAAAAACAACTTCAAATATCTAATATAAAATTTAGATCTGAAGAAAATAGAGAGGTTCTAATTGTTATTCTTACCAGCTACAGCAGCCACAACGATGACCATGAAAATTGCAACAAATACAGTTTTCATTTTGAATTAGAAGCGGTGGTATTTTCCAATAGTAACAAATATACAAAAAAATTTAGTTTAATTGAAGTATAAAGCATAATTTATATAGGTATCAAAGCTGACCAATTTGTTAATCTAATTTGTTAAAACAACATAATATTCACGCAGGACCGGATTTTTAGCATTTAGCAATAATTTATCTGTATAAAAGGCTAGGATGACAAGACACCGTTTGTCCAGTAAAGTAACGACGCCACCTAAGAAAGAAATCTGAACTACCAACATCTGTCATTTTAATCATATTTTACTCTTCATACGATCATCATCATCATTTAACCCGGATCTATCCACTGCTAGATATAGGTCTCCCTCAGTCTCTTCCATGTATTTCTGTTTTGTGCTGTTTGCATCCAATTTTTGTCGATCCGTTTTATGTCATCAGACCATCTTCTTGGTGGACGACCTCTACTTCGATGTGCTTCTTGTCTCGGTCTCCACTGTATTATTCGCTGTGTCCATCTAATATCCGACATTCTAGCTATGTGCCCCGCCCAGTTCCACTTAAGGGTCATAATTCTTTCTATGGCATCTGTCACTCCTGTTTTCCGTCTAATTTCCTTGTTCGTGATCCGATCCCTACGAGAAATGCCTAACATCGATCGTTCCATGGCTCTTTGGGTAACACAAATTTTATTTCTTACTTTCTTGGTTAGTGTTATTGTCTCTGCACCATATGTAAGTACTGGCAACACGCATTGATTAAAGACTTTTCTTTAAGACACATAGGCAGTTCTGATTTAAGAACATAGCTTAGCTTGCCGAATGCCACCCAAGTAAGTCCTATGCGGCGGCTTAGTTCGCACGTTTGATTATCTCTTCCTATGCGTATCTCATGTCCTAAGTACTTATATGAGGTGGTTTCTTCAATATGCATGCCATTTACTGAAATCTTTTCGCTTAACACAAGATTTGTCATGATTTGTGTTTTTGTGTGGTTGATTTTTAATCCTACTTGTAGGGAGGCTAGGTATACTTTCTCCAGTTGCGATACTGCATCATCGATTCTGTCAGCAAAAAGGACAATATCGTCAGCAAACCTCAAATGTTTAGCATTTCTCTATTGACATTAATTCCTTTTTCACTCAGATTTGCGTTCTTAAACATATGCTCTAATAATGCTGTAAACAATTTTGGCGAAATTGTGTCTCCCTGTCGCACTCCTCGTTTTATTTTAAATACGTTGGTCTTTTTATCTGCCAGTTTCACACTTGCTATCCCATTTTGATATATGTATTTTATCATGTTTATATAGCGATGATCTATACGGCACTCTGTTAAGGCTTTTAACATCTTTTGATGACTTATTGTGTCGAAAGCTTTTTCGTAGTCAACAAATATCATGACTAATGGCTTGTTATATTTAACACTCTTTTCTATTAAGTTCTTAATTACTTGTAAATGATCATTCGTGCCATATCCTGCTCTAAAACTGCTTGCTCTCTTGGCTGATAGAAATCCAACTTACTTCCTAGCCTGTTGGTAATAACTCTTGTAAATAGCTTATATACTTGTGACAACAAGCTAATGGGGCGGTAGTTTCTAAGGTCGCTGATATCTCCCTTCTTATGAAGTAAGATGATTTCCGCGTTTTTCCACTGCGTCGGTGTTATCGCTTCGCACAGAAATTTATTGAACAGTTTAGCAAGTGTCAGTAAGAGCTTATTTCCTCCTAGTTTTATGCTTTCGGTCATTACCCTGTCTTCACCTGGGGATTTATTGTTCTTTATCACCCGAAGTCCATTTTAAATTTCGTCAACAGTTATGTTCAGCATTAATTCTGAGCCTTGATTCTCTATCTTTGGTAAGGGGCGACTTTCATCGGATTTACTTGTTTCATAGAGTTGTCTGTAAAAGTCTTGTCACCTCTCTCATGTTATGTTACCGTATGTCTTTTCGGATTTCTTTGTTTATTGTTTTACTGAGTTGAGTAAATTCTGTGTAGTTTGTGTTATACCTGTCCTTTAGCCTCCTTCTTTCTTCGATCAGATTTTTAGTGTTGAGACTTTATTTCTTCATACGATATGGTTGATTTATTGCTAATTTATTCTACAAATTGATGATTAAAATATTCCTCATCGGAAATTTTACTACTTCACATAAATTAGCTTTTTCACAAAATAGCTAAAATGTAATTATAACGTGAGATCGCAATGACGTATAACATATATTTATTATACGACATTGGGGGAGACAGACATATACACTTGCTATAAAATAACGTTTAAAAAACGTCAAGGTTTTACCAAAACAAAATAAAATTAAAACTAAATAAAATTAAAAAACAAAAAAAAAATAAAATAAAATAAAATATACAAAATTAAATAAAATTATGTAAAATTAAATAAAATTTAATAGAATTCAATAAAATTAAATAGAATTAAATAAAAATATATCAAGTTAAACAGCATTACGTAAAACTAAATTATAATTCAATAAAATGAATTAAAATTAAATAAAATTAAGTAAAAGCTATACCTGTAAAAGGGCAGGTATACCGTTTCTGGTTCATTTCTCATGTAAAATCCCCTAAGAAAATGCTAAGGTTTATCCTGCTTAGTTTTTGAGCGTTTTGTAGTGGGGGTAGAAAAGTTCTTCGGATCGTGACGCATGCTATATCATTGTAAGGAGGGAGGGTAGCGAATATGTTAAGACAAAAAACACACATTGCGTAATTGCCAAGAGGGCATTGCATGATATCTCCTTTGTTATCGGTCTCATTGGAGCGTGTGTTGCGTTAAATAAAAGAGAAGGACATAACGAATATACAATCGCGATCATAAAATCCGGGTCATCTTGAAAATTTCAAGTTTCTTCAATATTCTTGCTTCTGGTGCAGTAATATCCTTTTTTTTTGGCTAATGTATTTATATTTGTCATCAATGTTTGTTTTGAAAGAAAAAAAAATGGTTTTTTATTGTTTTTATTGAAAAAAACAGAAAACAAATCAAATTGTTGATAAAACAGACATACGAAAAAATATGGAAAATACAGAACCTGGTAAAAAATCAGTGAAATTTCAATGACCAATATTGTGTATTGCCTCCCCTTCTCCAATAACCTCTTGCAGACGACGGGGCATACTCTCAATTTTTCTCCGAATTACATGTTGTGGTATGTTATTCCACTCACTCACTAACAGATCCTTAAGCTCCTGTGCGTTCTTAGGAGGAGGTGTATGGGTTTGAATATATTTTTTCAAATCGTCCCAGAGATGTTCGATGGGATTCAAGTCCGGAGACCTAGCTGGCCAAGCTACCCTCGTAATTACAACTTCGTCCAAGCATGACATACTGATCCTGGCAACGTGCGATCGCACGTTGTCCTGCATAAAAACGGCGTTTTCTCCAAGCCCTGCCATGTTGGGCATACCATGTTCTTCCGGAATCTCTGTAATGTACCTTCGTGCAGTTAGGGACCCATTTTCGATGAAGGATAATTCTGTGTGAAAGTCGGAAGATATACCTCCCCAAGCCATGACCGAGCCCCCACTAAATGGCATTCTTGGAGCAATGCAAGCTTGTGAAAATCGTTCACCGGTTCTCCTCCAAACTCTTACACGTCCATCGGATCCATTTAGTCAGAAACGGGATTCATCTGAGAATAACACTTTGCTACAATCGTTAATTCCCCAACGCGCGTATTGTAGAGCAAAAGCTAGTCGTGCAACTCGAGGCACCCGGCGAAGTGGCGGTCCTCTAGCCATTACCCGAAAAAATAGTCAAGAAGAACGAAGTCTTCTTCTGACTGTTGTAACACTAAAATTGCGATTTCGTGCTTCCTCTAGACGATTTTGATGCATAACCGCTGTTGAGGTCCGGTTTCGTAAAGACTGAAACACAAGGAAACGGTCATCTAGTGCCGTGGTCGTTGTTCTTCGTCCAGAGCCAGGTCGCCTGGTTAGCAAACTTGCCTCCTGAAAGCGTTGAAGCACTCGTTGAACCGTAGAAAGGTTTACGCCAACAGTTCTTGCGACTTGCCGTTGAGTGTGACAGTCTTCCACAAGTGCAACAATTTGTGAAGTTTCAACAGTCAAAGACATTTTTGTCAAAAAATAAACACTAATAATGGCACTAATAAACACTAATGGTGGCAATAATAAACGTTTGTCCGTTGCATTTTAACAGAAAGTCGAAGCACAAACGAGACATTTAAAACAAGCGGAGTTACAGGTAGCGTTCATTTTGGGAAGTGTGCACTTTACCGCGAAATTGGCACTATTGGAATTCTTTGTTACAAAGGAAACCGCAACAATTCTCAGAAACATGCATTAGTTCGTTTTTGTGTTATTATTATTTACGATAAAGCTCGTTAAAAATAAAATATCGGTGATTTTCAAGGTGACCCGGATTTTATGATCGCTAGTGTATTAAGGTAGAAAAAACAAAAAAGGCGACAACTAAAAGGACACTGCACAGTTTCTTTATTATTAATAAACGTAAAGTTACGTACGAGATGTCATAGGGCACTATGGATAAAAATAGTTTAACTAAAAGACAAATTTTGATTTATTAACTTAAAGAAGGCCTCTCGCTGAGTACAAAACAAACAACTAGACGAATCCTAATATGTGACATAGCATAGAAAGGGGAGGAAATAACAAATATATTAAGTAAGAAAAAACAAACAAGGCGGCTACTAAAAGGGCACTAGATAGTATCTTTATTATGAATGAGCTTATAGCGATATACGAGATATCATAGGGCACTATGAATACAAAGAGATTTACTATAAGACAAATTTTGATTTAAAGACTTAAATAAGGCCTCTGGCTGAGTGCAAAATAAGGAACTGATCGAATACTAACATACATAAAAAATTAAAGGGGAGGATATAACGAATATATTCAGATAGAAAACACAAACAAGGTGACGACCAAAAAGGCACTACATAGTGCCCTTTTGGTCGTCGCCTTGTTTATTATTAATGAACATTTGGCTACATACGATATATCATAAATAAAAATGGATTTACTTTATGACCAATTTTGATTTATTAACTTAAAGAAATCAACTGATTAAATCCTAACATGCGATATTGCAAATGAAAGGGGAGGATATAACGAATATAGTCAGAGAGAAAAAACTCTCCTGGCATAATCATCTTAATAGTACCCTTGGTGCAGAAGTAACTAAACAGCAATTTAAAACAGCAAACATTTGTGCCCTGGAACTTGTTTTTCTCTCTTATACACGCCGCAGCCCGGGCCTCGGGCTTATACCTCGAAAACGCTCAAGTTTACAGAAAAACTACAAGAACTTGTTTTGCTGAGGATTATCAAAAAAATTCAAAAAAATAAATCAAAAAAATTTGTTTAAAAAAATATTATTTTGGGCCTTGCGACATAAATCTTATTTTGGGTATCTCATGAAAGTAGTTATGCAAAAAATCTCACGGGATTATTTTCCCGAACGAACCCGAGCTTTTCGCCTTGTCTATTTGCATAAATGTGGAAACAATATAGTTTATTAGATCATCAGTTGTTGTTTGGTAGAAATTAATCAATTATATTCATAATTAGTCCATTGATTTATCAAAAATCCAAACAACTTTACAAAGTTTCCTCGTGTGTGACCCTATATCTATTTTGTTTTTGAAACAGATGATCTTCGAACTTAAACGATGATATAATATTGATAATTAGAGGTCTTAATTTACCTTTAATGTTTTCGTGTTATTTGCTGTTCTTATAATTTCAGTTAACAAAATACAACTATTATGAGTTATCTCTGTTGTGTTTAATAACAATACATTACGTCTTTAGTAAGTTAGATAAGGCAATAATCTATCAAATGAGACCTCCTTTGATGCCCTCCAATTAAATAAATTTAATTAAAGTAAAATTTTTCAAAATTTTGTTTATGTCTTAATATAATATCAGTAAATAACTATTTGACTGATTAGGGTATTACAAAATTTACAATAAACTATGTAATTATATCTTAATATGTTATTTTTTCCGAAAAAACCAACGAATTTCTCTTCTTTATTTCCCACTTCAAGTGGTTAGCGTAGAAAAGTGCCATGTCCTCTAATGCAGCGTTTCCCAAATTTATTGTTCCGTGGCACGGATATTTTTGTGCTTATCCTTCGTGACCCACTAATTTCTTTTGAATACCCTGTTGTGTGTGTACAAGAAAACATATTTAAATATTTATTATAGTTTTATGTATTTTAATAGAAAATCATTAGCTTAAACAAAAATGTAATAAACAAAATAAAAATCAAATACTTTATTAATCAGAAGTATGCAGTTCTTTCTGGTTAACTAAAAACTTCACGGTTGAATGAAAAGATGTCAATTTTATCCTCAGGTCTGGTTCGACTTCCAAACAGTTCATATATTTATTTTTGAGGAAAACCAGTGTTGAAAACTCTGTCTGACACTGATAGGTCGTAACAAAAGGAATTAAAAACTTAATTGCTTTTTCTGCTTAAACTAGGTACTCCTGACGGCAAGGCAACCAAAAATCTATCAGTGATATTTTGTCAAATATGTCTGACTGCCCTATCACACGATAGTTCAATTACGGACTCAATATCTGAATCTAGAAGTCCTGTCTCGGATTCTACGTTGATTGTAAATGAATTCCTTATCCATGCTTTGTCGCTGTGGATGAGAAAAATATTCCTTCAGATTTGACTTCAGTCCTAGCCGGTGTTCCTTAAAAGCCGCTGAAATCTCATCTGGTAATAAACTCACGTTATACTCTTTTTGCAGTTCTGTTAGCTTTGTAATTTTCTGCTTAACACATTTTTTTGTTGCATTTTTCACCTTCTTTTGTAGTTACTTTAAGTAGTTACATTGCTACCTTGTAATGTCATATTTAAAGTTTTCAATAAGTCAAAAATATCACAAAGGCAGGCTACCTTCATTAACCAGTTGACATCATGAGAACTGTCTTTAAATTAAAATATTGTTCTAAGAATATTGAAATTTCTTCCTTCAATTCAATAAACCTCTTTTTAAAACATTCCCTTTTGATAGCCAACGCACTTCGCAGTATAAAAGATGTTTATGTTCACTTCCTATTTCTTTGCACAAAGCAGAGAATACTCTTTTGTTCGATGTGCGTGATTTTATGAAGTTTATAAATTTTACACACTGTTGCATAGATTCAGTTAAAAGCAGTGGCATTTTTTGACAGCTAATGAATCTCTGTAGATGCTATAATGCACCCAAACACATTTTTGGTGCTACGGCTCTGATCCTCGATAAACACATTTATTCCATTCAATCCCATTGTCATTAATGCAGCTATTAATCAGATTAAATATTTCTTCAGCCGTTGTTCTTGTTGACAGAGATTTACAAAACAGAAATCCTTCGTGAATAGTATTTTCAAAATCGTATTTTACAAAACATTAGATTAGCATTATCTGATATGTCTGTACTTTCATCAACTTGCAAGGAAATATAATTACACTCCTTTAAGTGACCTATAATAGTTTCTTCATTATTACTTACCATCTCCACAATCCTACGCTTCACTGTGTTATTAGAGCCAGCGAATTCACTTGCTTCTCCTGCTTTTTATCACATATCCGAGATGCTACTGTTTTCATTGCTGGAACTATTAATTTCTCGGCAATTGTGTAAGGATAACCGGTTTCAGCAATTGATTTTGATATTTTATAAGAAGCCTGTACAAGTTTTTCAGATTGAGCGTTCTGAAAGAAATTCAAAGACATAGTCTTTTTGGTAGCTATTATTTCTGTCTTTTTATTTATAAATCTTCAATTTTGAAGGTTTCATGGACTCATTTGAAGGTGAAGCATAACAAATAACACATAATGGCTTTTCATTAGTACTCTTTATAAAACCAAACTGTAAGTAATTTTCAGAATACTGTCAGGTCAAGGACTCCTTCTTTTTTGTACAGTTGTAGACTGCGCATCGAGCTGCCGTTTGTAATTACCACTCGTACCTACCTCTGGATGGACTATTACTCGACTGTCTGTGTATGTGTATTATTATTGTCGCTCTTAGAACTTGTGCTCGGCTGCAGATCGCAGCCGGGTATATTTATCCATCGTCAAATTTAACGTAATCAATATCCATGAAAAATACGCGCTCTCTGGTTTGACATTAAGCTTAAACTGAATGGAATAAAAGAAGCAGCAGTACAGCGGACGGAAATTTGTAATTTTTGTGGATGTGGTATTGGGAGGTTAAAATAAAAACGGTGGCAAAGCAAGATATGAAACGGCGAGACGAGGCGACCCGGCATTTTGCTTTCGTGGCCCGGAACCGCTTCGCGACCCACCATTTGGGAAACGCTGCTCTAATGAACATAAACAAGAACGAGTTAATAATATCATTTCTGTCCTTTGCGCTATACAAAATGTTTAAATTTTTGTACAACAGTATACTTAGGTCAGACAAGAAGAAGTTTTAAAAACTAGTTAGAGGATTTAGGGCTAGTTTTGTCTGCAATAAAATTGATTTAACATGTACCAACCATTAAATTATAGAAGGCAATGAGTCTCTTCACTTTCAAATTTTGTATAAACAAGCAAGTAAAAAAATAGTTAAAATACCGAAACTTAATCATTCTAAAAATGCAAATTTTAAGCCTAACGAGAAGATACTGGGATGGCATCGTTTTCTTGGTCTTCCAATAAGTCTCTTCTTCCTATTTTTTTTTGGAAGCCTGTTTTCTTTCATCCTAAATACATGGCCTGCCCACTAAAGACTCTGTATGCGTATATACTGAGATAAAGGTGATTTGCTACCTGTTGTTCTTATTTATAGGACCTTTATGGGCATTTATTCTCAGTACCTTTGTTTCAAAATATTTCTGCTGTTTACAGATTTTTGATTCAACAGTTACACCCTTAGCTCACGATCGGTCGGATTATGGCCTTGTAGATTCGTGTCTTAGTTCTTTAATACACGTCTCGTGATTTAAATATCGGGCTCGTTGCAAAGTATGTTGTATTGTCTAGGATGACTTTTCTGCTAAGCTCTAAGCTCTAAGCTAGGATGACTTTGTGATGTTGACTACTAAATAGATAAAGCAATCTACTTTTTTTAAATGTTTTTTTCCTAAGCTTCATTAAGTTTTTATAATTAATATATTTTTCCGGTTATCGAAGTGTTAGCCCAAGACTCAAACTCCAACCTGTAGGCCCAGGGTTTTGTATCAGAGTAGTCCTTCTTCTAGATAGTTTGCTGTCTCGACAGTATTAAAACCCGGTATTATATGACTATTTGATCCGCCGTTGATATTTTATTACCAACCTACCCGTCTACTTAACATTTATATTATTACTATAAACTGTGCCCGTCGCATGCGACGGGGGATCCAATCAATTGTCGTATACAGTCAGTCATTTAATTTTTAAAACAATAAACTTTTTGTATATAAAACAAGTAGATATAAAGCATGATCTGGTGCACTTCTGACCTGACATCATGTTTTTATACTATACCGTGCATATATTAATGGTACGCTATATACATTATAAATATGTACTATACGCCTCACGCCTCGTAATTTGATAAGTCATATGCTAGTATTGGGCAGATGCCTATAGCTAGATGCCTTCTTTAAGTCAATAAATTAAAATTTGTCTTTCAGTTAAACTATTTAATTAATTAATAATGAAAAAACTGTGTAGTGCCCTTTTGGTAGTCGCCTTGTCTGTTTTTTCTATCTTAATACATTCGTTATATCCTTCCCTTTCATTAAACGCGACACCCGCTCTAATCGGACCAATAACAAAGGAGATATGATGCAATGCCCTTTTGGCAATTACGCAATGTGTACTTTTTTATCTCAACATATTCGTTGCCCCCTCCGAAGTATCATGCGTCACGATCCGATGAACTGTTCTACTCCCACCAAAAAACGCTCAAAAACTAAGCAGAATGTACCTTAGCATTTTATGGGTTTTTACATGGGACATGAAGCAGAAACTTTTTTTAATTTGATTTAATTTTACTTAATTTAAGTGAATTGGTATTTATTTTTACGTATTTCTGTTTTACTTGATTTAATTTTATTTATATTATATTTACCTTTATTTGATTTTATTAAATTTTCTCTAATATTATTTAATTTTGGTTAATTTTAATTAATTTTATATAAAATTTATTTTTTTTTAAATGTGTCGATAACAATTAAACTATACTGTATACTCAAGCTCAATCAAGCCATTCAGAGCTATGCTGGAAATATTTATATTCCACTATGCATCAACAATTTACCCATATAAATTACCATCATTCTTGTAATCATTGCGTCGAGTAAGGACGATAAATATACGAAGACGGTTGCGTTTCGATTTAAGTCTCTTACCACTCCCTAACACGTGTTTCTGGGTCTACCCGTATCCGAGAGAGTTTGTAAGAAGACTCAAACTAAATCAAAACGCACCGACTACTCTGGCAATTATAGGAAAAACAATTACCAAAGTATGCTACTAGAGACCTCTAGTGAGGAAATATGAAGTTAAACGTGTCCATAGCAATTAAAGTAAATTGTATACCCAAGCTTAATCAAGCTATTCAGAGCGATGCTGGGAATATTTATATTCCACTATGCATCAACAATTTACCCATATAAATTACCACCATTCTTGTACTCATTGCGTCGAGTAAGGACGATAAATATACGAAGACGGTTGAGTTTCAATTTAATTTGAGTCTTTTATCACTCCCTAATATGGGTTTTTGAGCCTACCCGTCATCAGAGAGAGTTTGTAAGAAGACACAAATTAAATCGAAATGCAACCGTCTTCGTATATTTATCGTCCTTAACTCGTCCTTACTCGTGTGTGTGAGTTTGCCACTAAGAGCGTCGAGAAGTCCGAGTCGGCTCCTAACCTTATTACAGGTTCTGTCCGTATCGTCACTCCAGCGTAATATTTGTGTAAACAACACGCCGAGATATTAGATCTGGTTTCGGAGTCGGAGTCGTTCTCCCCATAAACTCAAATTGTGCCTTTCGGTGATAATAGGTGTGATATATTGACTGCGGTATGGATGTCTGAAAAGGATCATCTGTGTTTTGTTTGGGTTAGGTGTCACTCTCCATCTCTGACACCATCGCTCGACTAGGAGCAGATGAGTACAAGAATAAGTACAAGAATGATGGTAATTTATATGGGTAAATTGTTGATGCCTAGCGGAATATAAATATTCCCAGCATCGCTCTGAATAGCTTGATTAAGCTTGGGTATACAATTTACTTTAATTGCTATCGACACATTTAACTTCATCTTTCCTCACTAGAGGTCTCTAGTAGCATACTATGGTAATTGTTTTTGCTATAATTGCCAGAGTTGTCGGTGCGTTTTAATTTAGTTTGTCTTCTTGCAAACTCTCTCTCTCTCTCAACCGTCTTCGTATATATTTTTTTTATTGAATTTGGTTTTAATTTTATTTTATTTTGGTAAAACCATGGTATAATAAACGACAACGTTTACATGGGTAAAACGTTGATATTTGTTTTATGTTTGAACGTCATTTTATTTTTATAGGAAGTGCACATGTCCATCTTAACCAATGATATATAATAAATATACACTAATGCCCAAAATTAACGCACCACCTTAAATGTACCAAAAGTTTGAAGTTATTTTTCTTCTGAACGAATGATTAGATTTTTTTCATATTATAGGTCTATTCTTAGTAAATCAATGTATTAATGTTTTCTGAAAAATATCAACGTTTTACCCGTATACGGGGTGTAAAAATAAAGTTGTGTTTTTTCATCGTTTTTTGCAACACCCTGTGGAATTTATTATAAATAAACGCTAAATCTTATTATTATTTTGACATAAATTTGTTCTTTCTTAAAATTTTCGTTAATAAAATTATTTCGATATCTCTATTATCAAAGATTATACAGAACTTCAAATGTAACAAGTTTTTATCAACATTTAAAGCAAAGAAAACATTACTTACATAAACTTTATTGACATTTAATACAAATAAAGCCTAAGAAAATATAACCTACATATTCTTTAACAATTGCCCTTTCCCAAAAACACTTAATAACGAGTATTTCCACCTCTAAATCTAATTACTTCTTCACAGCGGCGAGGCATACTTAAAATCTAGCAGCGTATTTGGTCTTGATCAATTGTATCCCAAACTTCTTCCACAATAACTTCTATGTCGACAAGAGAGACAGGAAATACAAATTTTCATTAAAAGAAAATTATTTCCTATGTAAGGAGCAAATGGAACTACATGGTTAGACAAAATGTCTAATATACCTTTCACCTGTTCTCTTCGTAAAGCAACAAGGTCCGTTTGCGCTGTAAGAGATATTTCTCCCCAAACCATTACAGATTCACCATTGAATAAAGTAATAGGTCGTATATTACACTGTGCATATCGTTATCTTGGCCGTCGATTAACTCTCACACTGAGCTATATAAGCAATACCACGATTCATCAGTGAACAACACGTACTTCCAGTCATCAACATTTCAGTCAAGGTGCTTTCTGGCAAATTGTAATCTACTTCTCCAATGATTTACGTTTAAAGCTCTGACTGGTATCCTTATTTGCAGATCTTGTTCAGCGAGACGCCTTTATATAGTGTTTCTACTAATTTGGATATTATGAACATTTGTCACTTGTATTTCAGAATGTCTCATTGTGAGAAAACGTTCTCTTATAGCACGAAGCCTGATAAACTGATCTTGTCGTGGTGTTGTAAGTTTTTCTCTTCCTTATCCACGCCGTTTCGTATGGTCATTTGTTTCTCGAAAACGTTGAATAACTCGTGATATTGTAATATGAAATACCCCTAACCTCAAGCCTATTTTACGATAACTTAAGCCTACATCAGCTAAAGTAATTGTCTGAACACATTCATCTTGGCTCAGATTTCTTGAAATTAAATGTTGAATTTTTACAATTCAATAAAGTCATGTTCAAAGTACACTTTGAACGTACTTTTATTTTTTGATAATAAAGATATCGATGATTTTTTTACGAAAATGTTGAAAAAAATGAAACTTTTTTAAGTAAAGATAAAGTATTAAGATTAATATGTAGCATTTGCTTTAAGGAAATTCCACAGAGTGTTGCAAAATAAGATGAAAAATAAAATTTATTTTTACACCCCGTATCTGGTGAAATCCAATCAAGGATACACAAGAAAAATAGCTTAATAATTATGGTAGAGTTGAGGTCGGGAGTTAATTTTGGAGAGTAAAAAATCACGCAATGCTTTGAACATACTTTTCTTTTTTGATAATAAACGTATCGTAATGATTTTTTTACCAAAATGTGAAGAAAGAATGAAGCGATCTTAAAATATTCATAACATGTAGCGTTTGTTTCTAAAGGTCGTGGCATATTATCTGCACGTTGCGTTTCCAGCACATAGCGTTTAGTTTTCGAAAAATATAATTTAAATGGTCTTAAATATGAACAACGCACACTGTCCGGAACATAGCGTTTCAGACACTTAACGTTTCCGTTCAGTATATTTGAAAACAATATTTTACTGATACCGACGGCTACGTAACAAGCCGTAACCGGTTGGTAAGGATAATGTGAATTAGATGTCCGTAGTTTTCCCCTTGTTTATTTAGGTATTTGTTTGATTTTGATACAGAGCATTTAAAAAAAAATAATTTTCGGCATCAGTAAAATATTGTTTTCGAATATACTGAACGGAAACGTTAAAGGTCGTGGCATATTATCGTGCACGTTGCGTTTCCAGCACATAGCGTTTAGTTTCCGAAAAATATAATTTCAATATTTTTAAATATGAACAACGCACACTGTCCGAAACATAGGTCGTAACCAGTTGGTAAGGATAATGTGCATTAGATGTCCGTCGTTCTCCCCTTGTTGTTTATTTAGGAACTTGTTTGATTTTGATATAGAGTATTTAAAAAAATAATTTTCGAGGCTATTTTGTCATTTATGCATGTTTTTTTATTGCTTTGTGACAATTAATCACGGAAGTGATAAACACTTAGGACTTTTGTACGGAAGTGACACCTCTTCTTTTTAAAAATACTTTTTGGTTTGATATGTCTGGCTTCGTTAAATGTAGTATTTTGTTTTTTAACTGAAGGTGAAATTAAATTTAAAACATATTTAAACTGAATCCTATTCATTCTAAAATAATTGTTAAACCTATTAATTATTATTAAATTCCTAATTGTTTATCACTTCCGTGATTAATTGTCACAAAGCAATAAAAACACATGCATAAATGACAAAATAGTCTCGAAAAATATTTTTTTAAATACTCTGTATGAAAATCAAATAAAGACCTAAATAAATAACAAGGGGAAAACGACAGGTATCTAATTAACATTATCCTTACAAACCGGTACGCAGCCGTCGGCATTAGTAAAATATTGTTTTCGAATATATTGAACGGAAACGTTAAGTGTCTGAAACGCAATGTTCCGGACAGTGTGCGTTGTTCATATTTAAAACCATTTAAATTATATTTTTCGGAAACGCTATGCGCTGGAAACGCAACGTGCACGATAATATGCCACGACCTTAATACATTCCACCGGGTGAGAAGGAATGAAGCGATCTTAAAATATTCATAACATGTAGCGTTTGTTTGCCGGCCCGACCAGGGGGGGGGGGGTAAAATCCCCGGGGCCCGGCCGTTAGCAAATGTTAAAAAATTCCTTTTATTAAAATATTTTACAACAGATTGAATTTGCTTGCGGTTTTAATTATGAAATTATTATAAGGAATATTATGCATTTGGAAAAGGAAATATGCAAGAAATTATTTCTTTGCATAAGTTACAATTAATAAAAATATATCGGGAATACATTGCGCGTGGAAGCTCCTGATCAATGGGGTTTTAGAATATCTTAACACCTTCAAGTGCATCCTCATGGCGTCAATTTGGGTGAAAGTGTTGCTACCCATCAACTACAGAAGTCAACTACTTCAAACTATCGACGCTACTTTGGATGTTGAGAGTAGTAATATAGAGAGCCTAATTGATGATTTAAGTGCCTTAAGAAATAACTGGGACTAATTGATGAATAAGTGCCTTAAGATATTGTCTGAATGCAAACATGTTGCAAATGCTTATGGTATCGAACCGGAACTCTCCACTTCCCGTGCGAGAAAGAGGAAGACTTTTCACGATGAAACAGCTACAGAAGATGTAATGTTAAATTTATCTCCGGAAGAACGCTTCAAAAAAGAAGTTTTTTACACAATAATTGATATTTTGGTGGCCAACCTGAAAACGAGGTTCACAGCACTGAAAGAAATCGAAATGAAATTTTCATTTCTTTTATGGAAGTATAACGAAATGGACGAGAATACGATCTCAGAAAGTTGTGTAAGATTCGCCGAAGAGTACAATTCAGATGTAAGCAGGGATCTAGTTGATGAAATGATTTACTTGAAAACTGTTAGTAAATCAAACATCTCAGATACGTCGCTGAAACCATCAAAACTTTTGAACAAGCTCGTGTGCCTTAATGTGACAAATCTTTTCCCCAATGTGTGCATTGCTCTTCGCATATTCTGTTGCCTACAAGTATCGGTTGCTCCGGCCGAGAGATCATTTAGTGTTTTGAGCCGAATTAATAATTGTTTAAGATCTACTATGGGTCAACAACGATTATCTGATTTGGGACTGTTAAGCATAGAGTCGAAACTTGCAAAAACTCTTGATTTCGACCACGTGATCCAAAATTTGCGGATATAAAAGCAAGAAAAGTTATGTTGTAACTAACAGTTCTATTGTAAATAATTAAAAACAAAGTTTAATTGTTAAAACTGTTTTAATTTTCTTCCTTCCTGTGTCAATAGCATGAGTGTTCACTATTACATATCCCAGTTTATGAGTTATTAGATTTTTGGGAATTTTCGTTAAACTGGGTTAGGGGGGGGGCGGCCGGGTCTCATCCCCGGGGCCCGGCCTGGCTCTGGGCGGTCCTGTTTGTTTGTAATACATTCCACCGGGTGTTGCAAAATTAGATGAAAAAACACAACTTTATTTTTACACCCCGTATATAAGTAAAACGTTGACATTTCTTAAAAAAACATTATAGTCATTAACTAGAAATATACCTACAATGTGAAAAATAAATCATGGAAATCCAATTAAGGGTTCAGAAGAAATATGGTTTTAAAATCATGGTCCATTTTAGGTGGTGCGTTAATTTTGGAGAGTAGTATATTTATATTATACGTCATTGATGTTACCTTATAATTACAGTAAACTAGGTTTTTAGCAATTTTGTGAAAAAATTAATTTCTGTGAAGTAGTAAATTTCCGATTAAGAATATTTGAATCATCAATTTGTAGAATGAATTAGCAATAAACCAACCGTATCGTATCAAGAACAAAAGATGATTGAAATGTCGGATGTTTGTAGTTCAGTCTTTCCAAGGTGGCGTAGTTACATTACTGGGCAAACGGTGTGACTTGTCATCCTATTGCTAAAAGCGAAAATGCGGTCCTGCGTAAATATAATATTATCTTGTTTTAACAAATTAGATTAACAAACTGGTCAGCTTTGATACCTATATAAATTACGCTCTACACTCCAATTAAACTAAATTGTTGGTATATTTGTTACTATTAGAAAATACTCACGCTTCTAATTCAAAATGAAACCTGTATTTGTTGCAATTTTTGTGGTCATCGTTGTGGCTGCCGTAGCTGGTAAGAATAATAATTTTAACCTCTACTTTCTTCAGATCTAAATTTTATATTGTATATTTAAAGTAGTTTTTTAATTTTATAGGTATTATTATTATATAAATTTCCATTCCACTTGCTCTATAATGACTCTGGCATCATTAATCCCTTAATTTTTTTAACCTTAAATTTTATATTTATATATTATATAATTTTTGACTGAATATGGATTGGAATCAATGGAAATATCAATATTTAGCTTTGTAAATATGTAGATTTGTAAACTGTAAGCGCCAACTTAACCTTTCCTAAAACCAATGATGAATTATTATACTTTCTGACCTTTCGCCATGGAGAATCCAAAATTAAATATAGATCTCTCTACTCGCTTCTAAACTGTACTTCCCGTTACCCTTAGATCTTTTATCTTCCTTGATTACGTATTCCTAGGTAATGCTATTTTTTCTTTATTAATTTTTGTAACTATGTTGTCTCCTCAACTTACATTTTAATCACAAACTACTTTAACTTTGTAATTGTTTTTTTACTGTCTTATTTTTTAAATTTAGTGTTTATCCAGTCGTTTCTTTTTGTATAGGTACCCTAGTTCGCTCGGTTTGTTGTTAATTTGACAGTATCCTAAACTAAGCTAGAATGCGTCTACTACATTTCTCTATGTTTTCCTAGAAATTAATATGGACTAATCGATAATTTTTTGCTTTAGCTCTGCCGACTTGCTGGTTTAGTTTTATAAATTCATTATTTCAAGTAAGCCCAATAAAAATAATCTTTGGTATTTAAATCTGGTGAACGAGTAGGTCATTCAATACTACCTAATCTACCAATCCATCGTCCTGGAAATGTCTAATCTTAATAACGCCGAACATTTACACCAAAATGGACTGGAGTAAAAATCTTGCTGAAAAAATATTTCATTTAAATTGGCTGCAAACTTGTTTTTCAGGGCAGGTACAATTTTATTTTTACGTAGCATTTCAATTTTCTTCCTTTTTCAAGACACTGTAATATAGATAAAATATGTGTAAATATTTACAAAATATCACAATTCGTCAGTGCAACTTACTAGTCGTTGAGATTATTTAAAATAAACTTTGACACTCTACATTAACAACACAAATATAAAATATAATAATGGACAATACATTCTAAAAATTTTGGTCAGGATAGTAAAACTTAGTTTAGTTCATGACATCTTTTGATAGTGTGTTTTAACTCTGATACATAGAACAGAAAGAAAAAACAATGTGATTAAAATGTAATTAGTTGTTCCTAATATTATATTTATTTTCAAGAAACAAGAGGCCCATATTGGGTAGTTTTAATTTTTAATTATTAAACATGTCTTAATGGTATGCAACCAGTTATGCATACAAGAATAAGTAGAGGTGAATATTTATTTTATTTTTGATGTTTTTCCAGTAAATAACAATAAATGTTGCTCAATTTATCTATGTTAGACTTTTTATTTATGCAAGATGTACTAGATTTCATGAAACACATTTCCAAGAAAACACGTTTTGCATCGTTTTTTTTTTCTTTTGCCAAAATACAGGAATCCTCGACATTGAACTCCCGAGTTATTGCATGCGCTGTGAATGCACATACATTTATTTTATTGGTTTTTATGTCACTACGATGTGAGATCACCTTACTGTGGAAATTACGAGATGATTCTCCTATGTAAACGTGGTTGCAATTGACACACGGTATAGAATAAACAACATTCGATGACTCCTGTATTGTGAAAGGATCTTTTGCCTTTGTGTATAACTTCGATACCGTTTTCACATTCTTAGTTGTAATTTTTAAGCCATTAACATTTTTGAAAATGTTCAAAAGCTTAGGTGTCAAAACTGGAACGTCAGATGGTATTACTAATGTGTTGTATGTCAATGTCAATTGTCCGACCTAATTGTTATGAAAATTTTGGTTGTTAGAAAATTGCCAAGGAAAAAGAGACCCGAAAATGAGTTTATTTAAAAGACCTATGGAGTAGGAGTTCTCTAGTAGTATAGATCTCAACTTTTTTAGTCCTCGTCCCTGAAATCGATGTGTGACAAGTTAGTAATCCTAGTTTTTAAGGCCAAAACCAAATTTGTTTTCATCTTGGATGGATGTTGAAAATAATGTGTAAAGCAAATATACCATTTCACATACATTTTATTAAACAATATGTAGATAATTTGATTTTATCGATCCCTGAAAACAAAGTAACTGATGTTTTAAACACATTTAACTCCCAATGTGAACACCTAAAGTTTACGGTTGAGAGAGAGGTAGATGGTATGATTCCTTTTTTAGACATGCTTATCCATCGTGGCAGTGATGGCGTGCTAAGAACGGAGTGGTATCGTAAACCTTGTTTTAGTAACCGTTTCATAAATTTTTATTCTCAACATCTGTTTTAACCAGAATTAAATTATGACTTTATAAATACATACGTGTCAATGATACTGTACGTTGAGTTTTAATTTTAATATATTAACCAAAAAGTGCCATAAAATCTTGTGCCAAAAAAATGACATATCGATTTATAGTTCAAATATGATATCATTCATTGCTTTCATGTTCCTAAATGTCACCTCACACAGTAACTCTTGTAACTATGGATTTTACGAGAGAACTTTTATCATTTGTGAGCAAAGCTTAAGCAAAATCGTGATCATCTTAGTTATGATGGCTAGTCGTAACTAAATGTTAAAATCTCTTTAGTTTTAATACCTTTTAACGCGATTGCAACGAATAAGACCATACCTCCTCTTTATTTTACTTCCAAAATGTATGTAAAGGTGCTGAGTCTATTTTGACTTTCCAAATAAGTGAATAATTATTCACTAAAATTCGATAGAATCAGTTGGTAATAAGTGTAGATAGAAAAGTTTAATAATAAGTTTAGGAATTAGAACGCTTTAGAAAGATATAGTTATTACAAATAAATCCTTTAAGACGAAATAATAAAATTTGTTTGTTAATTTTAGATGCCACAGCTTTACCCCAATGTGGTGAAAACGAAGCACAAGGATGTGAACCCTGCTGCCCTCAATCAGAAGTTACTTGCCAAAACAAAGTATCTCAACCATGCGATAAACCTTGTGCACTAATTTGTAGATATAAATGCGTTTGTGCTGCAGGATACCTCAGAGATACTAACACCGGAAAATGTGTAAAAGATTGTTAATAATTTAAGTTGTATATTCAATACTATAATAAAAATTTAAAATGTTTCTTACGAAAAATAAATAATTTTAAATAACAATAATTAACTTTTAAAATTTGATCCTCTTTAATAAAAATTACCAAAATTAAAAAAAATATTTTAATTTTTTTTTATTTTGTGCAATATTTACTAGTTTGAGAAGAGGTGCAAACCAAATATTGTCCAACAAACAAAATGAGTGAAAGGCTAAGTCAACCTACGAAAACCCTTATAGTACTAAGTCGACAGATGAAAGGTGTCAGATAAAAGGTGAAAATTATATTTTATTTTTTAAATATTAATGTTCGAAATAGGCCACAATATATTTATTTACAAGTTTTTACTGACGTTTCGATCTCTATATCCAAAGACCGCTTTCAAAGATATAAATGATAGTTATATTTATTTTATTTATTTATTATTATATATTTTTATAATCTTATATTGTTTATTTTCTTATTTTTTCTATCTTTAAAAACGGAATAGAGATCGAAACGTCAGTGTATTAAACATGTAAATAGATATATTGTGGCTTATTTCCAAACTTATCCCTAAAAATACAGAATGCCACAAACAAGAAGCTATAGAAAAATAAATATATCTGTCATTTGTATGTTTGAAAACGGTCCCTTTATAGATATCGAAACGTCCGTAAATTAAACATTTGAATAAATATAGTGTGGCTTATTCCCAACATTATTTCTAAAAATACAGAACGACAAGCGAAAAGCCATAGAAAATAAATATTACTATCATTTGTATAATTGAAAATGGTCTCTGGATATAGAGATCGAAACGTCAATAAATAAACATATGAATAAATATTTTGTGGCTCATTCCCTACATTCCCCTAAAAACACAGAATGCCAAAAACAAAAACTATAAAAAACAAATAATTTTGCAGAAAGTTTACTGATACCAACCGGCTGTCGCGGAAGTTACGCTAAAACTTCTTTTGACCCGTCCTAAAAGAGTTACACAATGAAATTTTTTTAAAACAAACTTTATGACAGTTTCCACACCACCCCAGAGGTATGTCTTGTGGCGCGTTACTTTTTTTAAATGGGTGTTTGCCAAGAGCCATATTGTCTTATTAAATAAAATGAACAAAACACTTAAACAGTATAAAACAAAACAAAATAAAATCCTATAAAACAAAATAAAATTCTATAAAAATAAAATAAAAATAATGTTTGATGTAACAAAACATTCTACTATTCTATTTAAACACAAACACTATACACATTTACTATGTTCTTCTAGTTTTTTTTTTGTTTTTGGTTTTTTTTATGCTGATGTTCTTATTAAAGTATGAGAAAATATTATTCACTGTCTAAATCTGAAGATGCAGTGCTGCTATCGCTGTTAGTATCTTCACCACCTGGTGTAATTATAATTGGCTCTAGTAAAACTTCGATATGAGTGTCAAGTTCCCACATTCGATGTTCTTCTTTAATTATATGGCCTATACATTTAGCCCATTTCTCTGGAGTTACATGTAGGATGGCTTCAAAAGTTCCTTAATTTAATTTGAACGTTTTGTTATTGCGTGCCACTTCTAATTTCACTTGCGCCCAGATAAGTTCAATGGGATTAAGTTCACAATGATAAGGTGGTGGACGCAGAACTTTGACACCATAATCTTTTGCAGTTTCATCTACAGCATATTTAAGATATTCAATTTTCCTTAACCGTGCAATGTCAAATAGCTAAATTTTGAGCATTGATGCTACGTATGCAATCCCCTTATTTGTAAGCTATTCTTGAATCCTCCCTTTCAATTTGTTTCATAATCACCTGTTTTTTTCGACTCAAATTGAAGAAAACCATCATCAAGAAACCCTGTATCACTTCCTATGGGTGATGATTAAAAGCCGTCCCTTTCCTGATGGAGCTTTTAATCCTGTAGATCAGCCTTCTATAAATGCTTCGCGTTTACTTTTGACATTTAAATCTTGCCAAACTTTTTGAACTGTATGACCTTCGTTAATCCAGGTTTCATCCAAATAACATATTTTGCGTCCAGTGCTGCTTATTTCTTCTAAATATTTTCTTCTCCACACAATAATTTAATTTTTTTTTAAAAGCATACTTTTTCTGTTGGGTTTACACATCGAAAGTTCATTTCGCGCATGTTCCTGATTAAGACTCTACGAGATATCTTGGGTAAGGAGTAATTGTCTTCGGGCTCTTGAGAAATATTTTTTAGTGTTGGAATTTCACTTCGAAAATAAAATGAATGAGTTTTTCGACGTATAATATTCCTTGTCTCGTCATCCAAAACAATGCTTTTCCTACCTCTAGTTTTACCTTTTTTTTGCTTTTTATTTTCCGATGTATTTTTAAGTACACGATAAATACAGCTAACGGATACTTTTGTTAAACTGCTACAAATGTCGACCGCTTGGCTAACATTTAATGCCATTTTTCTGCCGACAATTCTTTCATAAACGTTTCGTATCATTACCTTCTCTTCGGACGTTAACATTTTCCGTCTCTTTTGCGGCTTTTCATTTTTGGAATCAACATCAGAATTTTGCAGTCTTCTCTTGGAACAACTCGGTTTTTCGTCTAACTCTAATAAAGCTCAAACCAAATAATCACAGAATATAACTAAAAATTTACTATAAAACGACAAACTATAACATTCGTATTATCAATAACACGTTTTATCAATAACATAAACTTATCGCATAAAATATATTCACAAAATGCAATGCATGCCCTACCCTCCGAAACGCCAATGTAAATGAACTATTATTGATGGGCACTTGCTCGACAAAAACTAGTTTTACGGCTTGCTGTGGGTCGGAATTGAAACGGAGTTTCGTCGCTAATTCCAAAGTTGCCAAACGATTGAAAAATGTTGTTTTAAAATATCGATTTTTATTTTATTTTTTTATGTAACGAAACGGAACATAAATAAAATTTATTTAATTACAATTTTGTGCTTAATTTTTACTATTGAAAAAATCATGGTTTTTTGTATTTTTATGACGGTAATAATCGCTGCGTGGAAGAATACAGGTTTTGTATGACCATAATTACTACTTGTAAACAAGAATTGGCTACAGTGTACGACAACTCCTGGTCAGTTTTTCTATAGAGAAGCACAAATAAATATACTATATATTTTGTAATTTCTTATAAGAAAACGCAAATTGCAATTGAGAAAACCGGTAGTTTTCGAGGGCCGCTGTGTACATTTAAATTTGAGGATATTCAGCGTTTAAACTATGAATCACTCTCCCAAATAGCGAAATTCTACTACAGAAATAAACAATCTAAAAAACAGAGCTGCAGAAGAAAATAAGAACACAGATGAATTATTATCAATAGTCAAAGAGTTCAACACAGAGCTATTTAGATCAAGAGAAATATACCAATACGCATCCTTTAATTAGAGTAAAAACGAGAGTTAAACCAGGGATCAGATATAATGCCCGATGTAACATAATCCCGATATAAATAAATAAAAGAACGGAAAGGAAATTAGAGATTTCTTATCAACCAAGAGAACCGACAGGATTCCGAAAACATTACAGAACTAATAACTATCTACAAAGCATAAAAGCCCCAAAAGAGAAAGAAGTGGAAAATAATATACCTCTGGTGCTAATATTTATCGATTTTCTTAAAGTCTTTTACAAAGATAAATTAAGTAAAATATACAGGCGAGGCGCTTAAATAATGCAGGCTAAATTATAGGTATACAAAATTATTATACAATTTATACATAGAGGCAACAACCATTGTCAAATTACATACTAAGACTAATAACATAAAAATCGAGTGGTGAATTAGACAAGGAGACCCAATGTCACCTCAACTTTTTAATACGGTGCTGGAACATGCTTTTAAGAATTTAGATTGGATGACAAAGGGAATAAAAATAGATGGAGAATATCTAAACAATTTACGTTTAGACGATGGTATAGTAATAATAGCTGAGGATCTAGGGATGACAAAAGAGATGGTACAGGAACTCGTTGTGGCTACAGAAAATGTAGGTTTAAATATAAATATTTTGAAAACAAAAATATTGAAAAATTTGGTACCCAACCAGAACATCGGTATTGGAGGGCGAGAAATAGAGGTCGTAGATAAATATAAATTCCTAAGAAATAAAAATATGATTGGCAGGGATAATCAGACCCATGAACTAAAGAGGAGGTCTTGGGTGGACAGAATATGGAAAACTGAGAGGAACTTTTAAAAGTGAGCTGCCCACATGCCGGAAGAGAAAAGTATTTGATCAATGCGTCTACTAAATTGGGACTACTAAATTCTTCTTATTCTTACTGTGCCTCCCATATCAAGGGTATATTGATTTTATTTATCGCTGATCTAAAGAGTTCATTTAAGGTGAAGTCAATATATTTTTTAAATTTCGCATCCATGCCGTTTTTATACAACCAGGATAACTTTCTTGTTTAATTCTGCTCTGCATTATGCATTTCAGTAGTAAGTATTCTTTTCTTTTTATAATTAAATACAATATTTAACTTCAGCAGTAAGATCGTAGCAACAGAATGCCTGTGAAGATGCTGCAGAGTAACTAGAATGGATAGGAAAAGTAATGACGAAATAAAGCAAAGAACATCAATAGAAACAGACATACTAACATATATAGAACAAAAAAGACTAAAGTGGTATGGACATATAAGAAAAACTAGCGACAGCAGATGGATAAAGAGAATAACCGAATGGATCTTCATAGGAAGGAAGAAAAGAGGACGACCCCGAAAATCCTGGAGGAATGAAGTAGACGACGCCATGAGTAAGAGAGGCCTAAACGATGGAGAATGGGACAACAGAGAGAGATGGAAACGGTTGAGCGAGGGAAGGCAGTGCATACTGTAGAATCCCTATATATATATATATATATATATATATATATATATATATATATATATATATATATAAATATATATATTTATATTTAACTTCTTGTTTCTTTGTAGCTCACATAACTGTTTTAGACCACATATTTGTTACTCATCGATCCAATTTTATAGATTCAGAATTACCAGCAGTTTTTTTATTATCTCTGTTTGTACTTTTAGGAAGTTCTCCCAATTATCGTAGCATACTCTGTCAAACCCTTCGCCTCCTGGGTTATGTCTCTTTTTACCTGTTTTATTTCTTTACTTGTTTATATCCTGTTTTACCATGCCTCTATTTACATATATCTTACCATTTTTTATCAATTGCAGCTATTCATATTCCTCATTTTCAGTGGATATAAATATAATACAAGTACACGCACCCACTGCAAAAAAGAAAATATTTGATTAAAATATTTACCAACTTATATCAGAATTATTAGTTCTGACAAAAAACATAAACTTAGTCTTATCATGGGTAACTTCAATGCAGAGGTGAAATCAGAAAGTACTCTCAATATTACTAAAAAAATTGGTTTGGGACATAGAAATGAAAGAGGAAAACGCTCGGTGCAGTTCGTATTTAACAGTAAAAATTCGTCTTTGGGAATACTTGGTTTTGTCTATAAAAACCAGGTATTCTGCTCAGTAGACTATATACTTAAAAGTTTATAAGTTATCAATAAGACAATATTTGAGGAAATTAAATTGATTATATAATAATCAACGAACGATTTAAAACTGTACAATATCAGTAAAGACATACTCAGGTACCGATGATCAAAAAACAGTAGTGGTCTACAATTACATTTAGCCTAAAAAGAGTATGAAAAATCAGAAAATCACACAATATCACCAGATGCACTTCAAGATCCATACACCTCAGTAAAGTCTCTTAAGAAATTAACAACAAGTTGCGCAAAATTAGACTGAAAGATACTAACAACATAAACGATTGCCGGAAACAAATAAAAATGACAATAATCACTCTATGTTGAGAAAATCTCCTTAAGACATTTAAAAAAAAATCTAGATAGACTTAGTGGACGTGCGAAGGCAGTACAAATCTAGAAGTAGCAAAAAATACAATAAATGACAAAATTTGAATTAAAAATTATAATAATAAATAAACGCAGACTGTGTTTAGAATGCAGAATTTAGAGTTCAAACATCTAACAGACACGTGGACCCACCAATTCCAGTCTAAGAAGTGCAGAATGTCATCGATCAAGCGAAACATAAGGTTCCTGGTCTCGATAACTACGAAAATATTCGGAAATAATGTCCAATAAAGATTTAAAAAGTCAGAAAATATGATGAAATTGTAAGGGGCATAATGTAAACTACAATTTTATTTTCACTACCCAATTGGGGGGAGTTTCCTTTTCAGTTAGGTACGTCTTTATTTATGTCTTCCTTTCCTATAATTGCGTTAAAATCGCCTAGTAAAATTATTGTGATTATTGTGACTTATTTAAAATAATTATAGTTTTACAAAAGTTTCTAGGGGCATTGATCATATAATTAAGAGGTCTCATATGGATGTAAAAGCTAAGGGCGCAAATAGAAAACTCTAGAATTCAAGCTCATAGCAAGTGTTCATCCCAATGGCTGATATCAAACGTTCCTGTATATATACAGGGCAGGTACGAATAAGGCATAGCCAAATAAGTACCCGCAAATCATCTTAAGCTATGACAATAGGCAGCACTAGGTGTGTGTGTGTGTGTGTGTGTGTGTGTGTGTGTGTGTGTGTGTGTGTGTGTGTGTGTGTGTGTGTGTGTGTGTGTGTGTGTGTGTGTGTGTGTGTTTGTGTGTGTGCGCGTGTGTGCGTTTTACTGTCAGTAGTTTTAACAACCAACTGGCTAGACTATCGAAAATAAAATACTATATAATAAACCTGGTTAAAGTGAGAAGAAAACGTGAATTCAATCTGATTTGGGAAACACACTGTATTACAAAGATAACGATTTCAATAGTAACAACGGAGTAGGATTGATACAAAATAAATGAATTACCGAATTAATAAGTACATTAAAACAAAAGCCCTCAAAGAACGTAAAACATGATTACCAATGACCGTCAGAGATTTCAATGCAGAATTGGGAAAAAAGCACAATTATGTAGAAACACGACGAGAAAATTTTGGTTGCAGGTCAAGAAACGATAGAGATAATACCTTCTTGAAGTACATGGAAGAATCTATTTGGGGTGAACTCGTCCTTCGATAAACAAAACCACAAATGAAGTGGATATAGATTAGACCTAATGGAACGGGCTGGGTTCCTCTGCACCGTCCAAGTGGGCCGAATAAATACTTCGGCTGGGTACAAGTAACTAATTATAAAATATAATTACTTCGGATTAGCCTTCGATTTGGTATATTTCCATTAAGCGGTGGTTCTTTTTGTTACATGGATTTAATTAAAACTACTCTTGCTCAGTAGAAATGTATTTTGATTATCAATAGTATACCCTTAATTGTTTGATGAACAATATACTAATTACTATTTATTTGCTCATTGCTTGTGTAATGAATATTAACACTTACAGTTATTATTGTTAAGACGTGATCGGATGGTTCAGAGCGATGTGTCTTCTCGGAGAGTTGAACGTACAAGAGAGAGAATTCTGTGCAATCTTTCGTATCGTCAAATTTTGGTCTGTACCAAGGGTGGTTAGGGGTAGGACGCGAGGGCGCTGTTGCCAGTTTGGATCAAATCCGAACATACTCCCCGGCCGTTGAATGTCTCATTCAATAACGAAGTAGAAAGATAAGAAAGGAATGAGATATAATGGTTCAGTTGGAACGTGAGAAGATACAGAAGACCTATGATATATAAACAAGAAAGTAAGCAGGAATAAGAAGAAGTAATAAACGACAATCAAATTAAGAATCTTGAGGCAAGGGACATAGCTTTGTGATGGGTCTAATGAAGACTCCTTCACTAGTTCGAATCCGTACAGCTCTGACCTTTCCGTCTAAGCCAGGAAATATTTCTAATATTCTGGCCAAAGGCCACCTAAGGGGGGGAGTCTCATCCTCCTTTAAGAGAACAAGATCATCAATTTTTAAATTTTCCTTAATTTGAAACCACTTGGGCCGTCCCTGTAGTCTGTTTAAATATTCCAAATAAAATCTCTTCCAAAGGTGCTGTTGAAGCTGAGTACAGCGTTGAAAGAGGTTTAGTCTATTTTCAGGTATGTGAGTGATTTCTTGTTCAGGGTAAGAAGTGAGTGCAGAGCCTATAATAAAATGCCCTGGAGTCAGGCATTTTAAATCGGCGGGGTCGCTAGATAGAGGGCAAATTGGTCTGGAATTTAATATAGCCTCTATCTGAATTAGTACAGTAGCTAATTCTTCAAAAGTCAAGTGGGCGTTGCCCAATATTCGACGAATATGAAACTTTGTCGATTTTATTGCGGATTCCCAAATTCCTCCCCAATGAGGACTATGAGGGGGTATCCACTTCCATTCTATTAGATTTTCTGAGGCAAAGTTTTGAATTGACGTAGAATTTTTAGAGGTTTTGAGGAAGTCATAGAGTTCACGAAGACAGTTATTAGCACCAGTAAAATTGGTACCTTATCACTAAATATAACAGAGGGGTTCCCTCTACGAGCAATAAAACGTTTTAATGCTAGTAAAAAGGAATCACTAGAGAGAGAGGATACGAGTTCAATATGGACAGCTTTTGTACTCATACAGATAAAGAGTGCCACATAGCATTTTGTGAGAGGGGCCTTACGAAGGCGAGATGTTTTTATCGTTAAGTGGTCCACCATAGTCAGTCCCAACATTTTGAAAGGGGCGTGTGATCGAAACTCTTTCCTTTGGTAAATCGGACATGATTTGCTGTGCAGGTTGTGCGCGAAATCTAAAGCAAGTAGAGCAATTTCGAATAATTTTCTTAATTTCCCTGAGGCCATTCAAAGGCCAAAATCTTTGTCTGACATTGGAAAGTAAGGCTTGTGGTCCGACATGACCAAGTCTAGTATGTTCGTGTGAAAGCAGTAGAGTGACTACATGTGATTTAGAGGGAAGTAAAATAGGGTGTTTGTGATATTCTAGAATGTCTGCATTTTTTAAGCGTCCACCAACACATAAAAAACCAGAGTGATTTATGAATGGACTAAGTGAGACCATGTTTTTATTTGAGAGTGATTTACTATTTTGGATTTCAGAGATTTCTGAACTAAAGTGTTGGTGTTGAACAGTTTTACAAATTGAGTTAGTGGACGTGAGAAGTTCATCTACAGATAGTGGACCCAGTAAGAGTTTTAGTGGGAAATATTGAATTGTGAATAAATCTGTGAACATATGCCATTGCGTGCACTAGTCTAGAAAATTTGAAAAATCTAAGAAATATTTTATGCCAAAAATTTTCTTCGGTAGGTTTAGTGGTAAGAAGTGAGATTTTTCTCTCTTCTGGTAAGTTGCATTCATTAATTTTTTCATTAAAATGAGCGAGATTTAGATTGGGGTCTTGCAGAAATGAAGGACCTGACCACCATAAATCTAATTTTAAAATGTTTTGGGCTAATAATCCTCGAGATGGGTAGTCGGCAGCATTTTCTGCAGATTTTATGTGGCGCCAGTGAAAGGCATTTGTCAATTCAGTGATTTGAGCAACTCGATTGGAAACAAAGCTATTCCAGCGGGATGCGTGGGATTGTATCCACGATAGTGCTATCCTTGAATCGCTCCACAAATTGACACTAGAGAATGACAGTTTGTTTTCATATATTGATATGATTCTTTTGGTGAGTTTTGAGAGGAGTAACATGGCACAGAGTTCAAGTCTAGGTAGGGTAGTTGTCCTGATAGGGCTTACCCGAGATTTTCCTGTATCCAGTATGCAGGAAACTGTGTTGTCAGAGTATACAGTACGAAAGTAAATGAATGCTGCATAAGCCCTTTCGCTGCTGTCAGCAAAGCCATGAATTTGTATGTGTGCGACTTTCTTATTAAGAAATAGACAGCGTGGGATTTTTAAGGACTTTAAGTGAGGTATATTATTTATAAAGGTTGTCCATTCTTTTTCCAAAGAGGGAGGCAAGATATCGTCCCAGTCCATTCGTTCAAGAAAAAGTTTCTTAATGAATAATCTTCCATGTAGAATCACAGGAGTTATCAACCCTAAGGGGTCATACATTTTGGCTAGAGTGGATAAGGCAATTCTTTTTGTAACGCGAGTGTTAGTTGGGGCTTCAGGTACTGAAATTGGGAGTATGTCTGAAGAAGGGTTCCATGAAAGTCCTAAAACTTTATTAGAGGCATTTTCGATTAGGATGTCATATGAAGTGGGTTGATCATTGTTACAATATTTTTCAGTGAACCTTGTGGAATTGGAAACCCATTTGTGAGTTGAAATGCAAGCACTACCTAGAACGGTACTTAATTCGTGATATGTGGTTTCTAGGTCAGCTTCAGTTTCGGCACCACAGAGGATGTCGTCTACGTAAGTTTGTGTCAGTAAGGCTTCACAAGCGAGGGGGTATTTTTGGATGTTAGTGGATGCAAGCTCTTTTATAGCCCGAGTAGATAAAAAACTTGAAGATCTGAGGCCGTACGTTACGCTAGTAAGTTCAATGCATTCAAGTGGTTTAGAGGGATCATCTCTCCACAGTATATTTTGCAGGAAGGTTTGATTTGGGTTGATATTTATTTGACGGTACATTTTTTGAATATCAGCAGTACAAACAAATTGGGGTATTCTAAAACGGCAAATGATGTCAAATAGATCAGGTTGTATCTGTGGACCTGTGAGCATAATGTCATTTAAAGAGGTTCCAGAAGAGGATTTACAAGATCCATCAAAAACAACGCGTAATCGACTGCTGGTACTGCTCTCTTTTATCACGCAATGATGGGGCAAGAAATATTTGTGTTCGGATAAATTATTGTATAGTATGAGTGGGATATATCGTTCATGATTAAGTGTAATGTATTCATCGATAAACCTTTTGTATTCAAGAAATAGAGAGTGATTTAATTGGAATTTCTTTTCTAAGCCTTCGAATCGTTTTTTAGCGATATGAAAAGAGTCACCTAGTTTGGTATGCTCTGAGGGGGATTTAAGGGGAAGATTGACTTGGAATCGTCCGTTTTCTAAAATTTTAAAGTTTTTCTTGAAGTCAAGTTCAGCAATTGCTTCAGTCGGGGTGAGAAGTTTTTTAGTGGGTATTTCCTCCATTTCCCAGAGTTTGGGAAGAAGCGAGTTAAGGGAAGAAGTGTTTTCGGAGATAACATTAGAAGTTTGAGTAAATAAGGATACTCTTTTATTTTGTAGATGATTATGAGGTACACTACCAGCGAAAATCCAACCAAAAAAGGTGTTTTGAAGTACAGGGAGATTTTTTCCTAATCTTACGATGCCATCGGTAATGAGTCCGTAGTATTTGTCAGCACCTATCAAAATGTCAATGCTTGAAGTTGAAAAGAACTCACTGTCGGCTAAGGAAATGTTGTGTGGTATTTCGAGCAATTCTAGGGGTATATGTGTCTGCGGTAGTGGGGTAGTTATTCTATCGAGTACGTAACAAGACATGTTAAGTTTATTGCTTTTATCATTAGTAGAGAAAATTGTAAGATTTGCCATTATGTTAGACATGATTGAGCTCTGGGCAATTCCAGAAATTTGAAGTGGTTGTTGGAGGGTTTTACAGCTAATTTTTTCAAAAAGATTCCTTGATATAAAGCTACTTTGACTAGCATTATCGAGAAGTGCCTTGGCTGTTATCATATGCCCTGATTTTGATTGAATAGATATTTTAATTGTTGCTAAAAGAACATTACAAGGTTTAGCGGAGAATGTAAGGTCGCCTGTGGTATCTAGAGATACCGCTGTGACAGACTCGGGGTGGATGTTATTGCCAGAGGAGGATGGCATGTCGTCGAATTCTGTATGATTTTTATAAGAATTTAAATTAGGGTTTGATTTTTCTTGAATTTGATGATAATTATGTTTTCTGGAGTTGGCATCAGAATGTGTTTGATTTGAATTGGATCTCCAATTATGTTGATTGCCTTGAGGATAGGTAGTTCTTTGGCCTTGAGATGTGCCTGAATTGTGAGCTGGATGCGAGAAGTTAGTGTTGTAGGTTTTGCGTACGTGCAAGAGAGTGTGATGTTTTTTAGAACAAATCGAGCAAGTTTTAGAGATGCATTCATTGTAAGAGTGTCCTGTGCCCAAGCAGTTTGTGCACATGTGTTGAGAATGTGTGAAATTTAATTTATCAGAGTGTGGTAGAGATGAGAAACGTGGACAACGATATATTTTATGAGACAAGTCATTACAGTATATGCATTTAGAAGTGGAAGAATTATTGTAGGTAACATTGGTGTGAAGAGAAGTAGTGCGAGAGAATTTCGGAGAAGGTTTTTCCGTTTTATAGTCACGTGAGTCACTTAAATCACCTAATAAATTGCACCTATCTTCTAAAATGTCTAGAAACTCGTCTAATGTGGGTAAATCTGATTTAATTCTTTTTTCTCCGTATTGTTTTTTGGAGTTATAGTCAATTTTTCTTGATAAAATGTAAACTAAGATGATGTCCCAAGTGTCTACTGGAATGTTTAAGTTTTTTAAAGATTGAATGTGTTTTCTTATTATAGTTACGAAGTCTCTGAGTGTTTGGGCATTAACCTTAGTGAGAGTGGGGTAGTCCAAAATGGATTTTAAGTGTGCGTTGATTATATTTAAGTTATTAGAGTATCGTTTTTCCAAGAGGTCAAGAGCAATGGTAAAGTTTTCGTGGGTTAATTCGAGAGAGTCAATTAAGGCGAGAGCTTCATTTTTTAGAGAAGATTTTAGGTATATAAACCGTTGAATATTTGTCAGAGAGGGGTTATCAATGATTAAAGAGGTAAAGAGTTGATAAAATGATATCCATTCATCGTAGTTGCCTGAGAAGATTTGAAGTGATAATTGGGGTAGTTTTACATTAGTAGGCGTGGTTTGTGTAACAGTGGGAGTTTGAGTTGTAAGATTGGGTAGATTTGACTCTACGAGAGATTTGCACTTTTCGCGTAATAAAGTTAAATATTTAAAATAATGTTTTTCCATAAGATCACGATTTTCAAGAGCATCGGCATCGTCAGTGGCTTGTTCTATGTTATCTTGTATAACATTATAACGTTCAAAATGTTTAATTATTGATTCTTCTCTTAGTTGTAATTCTGTTATAGTTAGTTGAGAATCTAAAAATTGATCACACCAATTATATGCTCGCGTTAAAGCCGACTTTGCCGTTGCTCGTTGTTTCTTCAGTGCCTCCATTATTAAATATAGGTTTTAAATCTAAACAAGTATGATATGCAATCACTAAAAACACCTTAAATTCACTTGCGAAAACACTACCGCGTTAGATATAGCACAACTTTTATAAGCGCCCTGAAAGAAAAACAATACAATACAAACAAATCAATAGAAATATCAATAAATGAATATTTAAATGTGTTGTAGAATATGTGTAGTATATATAAAATCGTTAAATATATGGAGGCACTGTGAAATCGGTAAGTATAATATTTATGATGTGTAAAAATATTAAAAGTATTTATTTAGTGAAATTTCAAAGATAAATAATAAAGTTTTTCGCTTGAGCAAATAAATGTTTTTAATTCTTAAAACTAATTATTACAAAGAATTTCTTAAAGTAATTATTATTCAAATTTTTATTTTATGCGAAACAATAGTGTCTTTCTTAGTATCGAAATTATTCTGTGAGCACGTGGGAAGAAAGAACTTTTTCTGTACCTGCAGTGATGAGCGGTGTACCTGATGCCGTGAATTCTCACACAGCCAATGACGCGACGTAGCAATTTGTAGAATATAATATATTTTAAATATATTTGTGTTGAATTTGTTATTTATATAAATCCTAGTTTATAACATATGGGAGAAGGACCATGGAACGGGCTGGGTTCCTCTGCACCGTCCAAGTGGGCCGAATAAATACTTCGGCTGGGTACAAGTAACTAATTATAAAATATAATTACTTCGGATTAGCCTTCGATTTGGTATATTTCCATTAAGCGGTGGTTCTTTTTGTTACATGGATTTAATTAAAACTACTCTTGCTCAGTAGAAATGTATTTTGATTATCAATAGTATACCCTTAATTGTTTGATGAACAATATACTAATTACTATTTATTTGCTCATTGCTTGTGTAATGAATATTAACACTTACAGTTATTATTGTTAAGACGTGATCGGATGGTTCAGAGCGATGTGTCTTCTCGGAGAGTTGAACGTACAAGAGAGAGAATTCTGTGCAATCTTTCGTATCGTCAAATTTTGGTCTGTACCAAGGGTGGTTAGGGGTAGGACGCGAGGGCGCTGTTGCCAGTTTGGATCAAATCCGAACACCTAATGCTCAAGTAAAAAATGAAAGAGACTACATTTTTTTAACAAAAAGGTCTATTATACATATCTTAACATTACTTAACAATTTTATAGCTAGTAGTAACCACAGGTTAGCATTAAGGGAAAATTAGAAACGAAAAAAAGAACTAATAACTTGCAAAATCTAGATATGGAAAAATTGTTCTATGGAAACATAATTCTCGATAGGAATGATCTTGTAAAGGAATTCTTCTCTTCTTCTTAAAGTGCCTATCCGTTCCGGATGTTGGCGATCATCACGGCTATCTTTACTTTGTTTATTGCAGCGCGGAACAGTTCAGTGGTAGTCGTGTTATACCACTTTCGTAAATTTTGAAGCTAGGAAATGAGTCTTCTTCCCGGTCCTCTCTTACCATTTACCTTCCCCTGGAGAATCAGCTGAAGAAGGCCGTAACGTTCTTAATTTCTCATTACGTGTCCTAGATATTCCAACTTTTTTGTTTTGACGGTCATGAGAATTTTACATTCTTTCCCCATTCTACGCAGGACCTCCACATTAGTAACCCAGGATATACGTAAGATGCGCCTATAACACCACATTTCGAAAGCTTCGAGCCGATTTATAGATGCAAAAGTCAGTGTCCACGCTTCCATTCCGTAGAGCAGAACTGTGAATATGTAGCAGTTCAATAGACGGAATTTTGTTTTTAATGATATGTCTCGACTGTTGAAAATGGTTCTCATTCTAACGAATGCTGCTTTTGCTTTTATTATTCGCTGTTTAATTTCTGTTAAGTGGTCCCATAGGCTATTTAAATTGGTGCCTAGATATGTATATTGCTCGACTCTTTCGATATTTTGTTGGTTGATTGTAAGTTGAGCGTTTAGTATTGGTTTTTTACTAATTGTCATAAATTTGGTTTTCTTTATGTTAAGAGCTAGTCCGTATCTGTTGCTGACTTCTGTTATGCGATTTGTTAATATCTGTAAGTCTTTCAGATTATCGGCAAAAATTATAGTGTCATCTGCATGTCTAATGTTATTCAACCATTCACCGTTTATTAGTATTCCTTTCGCACAACCGTCTAAAGTTTCCTTAAATACCCATTCAGAATAAATATTGAACAACAATGTAGACAAAATACAGCCCTGTCGTACTCCACGTTCTATTGCAATTTTATCAGTTAACTGGTCTTCTATTTTGGTTTTGGCCGTTTGATTGTAGTAAATGTTTCTAATAATTTTAAGATCTTTGTTGTCAATTCCAATTTCTTGCATTAGAGTCATTAATTTGTCATGTTTTACTCTGTGAAATGCCTTCTAGTTATCTATAAAACATACGTATATGTCACAATTCACATCCCTGCATCTCTGAAATAGCATCTGTACAGCAAAAAGGGCCTCCCGTGTTCCCAGAGCATCACGAAATCCGAATTGTGTTCTTGTTAGTTGTTCCTCACATTTTGTATATATTCTTTTGTGAATGACCTTTAGAAATGTTTTAAGTAAATGGCTCATAAGGCTTATAATTCTATAGTCTTCGCACTTTCTCGCATTGGGTTTTTTTTTGGAAGATGTATAAAAGTTGACACTTACCATTTTTGGGGAATTCTGCCTGTATCATATATATTGTTAAATATATTTGTCAACCATTTTATGCCATCATAGTCCATAAGTTTGAAGAATTTTGAGTGACAATTATCAGGGCCTACTGCTTTACCATCTTTGGTGCTTTTGATGGCATATTTTACTTCTTCGACTGTAAATGGTGGTCCAGATTCGCAATTGGTGTTTGTTGTAATACCAGTGTTACTTCGTATATCTTCAAAAGTTTTTTCCACGTATTTAATCCAAATATCCCTTTTATGCTCTATTTCCAGTACTATGTTTCCCTGATTATCTGTCAGGAATCCAGTGTTCTTGTGTTTATATAAGCCTGCCGCTTCTTTAATCTTTTTATGGAAGTTAAATGAATCATGTTTTTGTTGTAATGACTCTATCTCTGTACACTTCGAGCTAAACCAATTTTCTTTTGCGATTTTAATAGCCCTTTTTATTTCGTTATTTATGTTGTTGTAGTAATTCTTATTATCTTTAGCGTTTCTTCTGCCTTCCATCATACATAGAATCTCCTCCGTCATCCATTCCTTTTTATTTGTTCTTTCAGGTTTTAAGTATTTCTCTGTTATTTCTTGACTTACTTTGTGCAAATTTTCTAGTTCTACATCTGTGTTATCTGTTTCTGTACGAGCCCATTGTTTTTCTGTACGAGCCCACGTTTTTTCTTTTAGGCGTTTTGTACCTTTTCCTTTACTGTTTTATTTTTTAGTTGGTTAATATCGTACTTCATAATTTTTGGTCTTTGAACTTTCTTTAAACTAAGTTTCATTTTGGTGATAAGTGTATTGTGGTCCGAATTTATGTCGGATCCCGGGTACGCTTTAACATATGTTATAGAGTTTCTAACTCGTTTAATAATAAGAATATAGTCTATTTGATTTCGTACTGTGTGATCTGGAGTATCCTGGGGAGATTTCCACGTATATTCCTCTTCGTCTTAGAGGAAGATCAAGAAAGATGTTTGTCACTACGAGCTGTTCTTCAGTTGCAAATTCAATCAAACGGTCTCCGCGTTCATTACGTTCCCCTAGACCAAAGGATCCCACTAAATTTCCACTTTGTCCTTTGCCAACTTTGGCATTAAAGTCTCCCATTATTAGTATTATTTCGTTTTTCCGAATCCTTTTGACAATATTAGTAAGGTCATTGTAAAATGATCTTCTATGATTTCTTCTGGGGCGTCCGCTGTAGGAGCGTATACTTGAATAATGTTTGTTTTTATGGGAAATGTGTTTAGCTGAACTAAGAGCATCCTTTCTGATACCGGTACAAAGTGACTGACAGAATTGGCAATTTTATTATTCATAATTAGACCCACTCCATTTATATGTTCGTTCTTAAGATTTCCTGAGTAAAATATTTTGTGATCTTTGATAACTCGGTATCCCGTATCTGTCCAGCGCATTTCACTTATTCCCATAATATTAATCGAGAGTCTTTCCATTTCTTAAATGGCATTATAGATTTTTCCCGCCTCGTACATTGTTCTAACGTTCCATGTACCTATCTTTATGGCTGTTCGCAATACTCTTAGAGATCCATCATCTAGAATGTAGTTTGGTTCGTGAGGATTTCTCTTGATAACGACCTGGAAGGCCTCACAGTTTGAGGCCTTCTTAAAGTTTTTTATCACCATGATAATTGTACTAGAGATACTTACAAGAAGTTTTTAATGCAGTGGTTTCTCCTTGCCTTCTGCATCCTTATGCCGTTCACTAAAAGTATTAGTTCCTCCGCCTTCGAAGCCGATTTCTCAAACTCCAGGACAAAAGAGTGCCCTAAGATCGCAGTATCACAGCCGCTTAACTCATAATGTGACTGTCGCCTGTGAGTATCTGGAATTAAGCCTACAGGATTTTTACTTCCCACAGCCTTAATCCAGTAATGACATTACTGCTGCCTAATGTCATTCCTCAGTTGATCCGGGTACTTATTTGGCAATGCCTTATTCGTACCTGTCCTGCATATCTGCAGGAACTTTCCCTATCAGCCATATGGGACTGCCGTGTCGAGGTTGAGGATATCCCCCGCCCAGTCTGTCTTCCGTGAAGTACAGAAGAGCCCCTACTCAGTTCAGAGCTCCTCCTCCACGAAAGCTGAGATCGGCCACGGGTAAAGGAATTGACGACTTTAATAATATTTTAACAGAAATATTACCGAAAGCTGAGACAAGAACATTCGTAGAAGAACGATGAACACTTTTTCCAGAAAACAAGGGACTAACAATAGAATATTCGAAGATAAATAAAACCACAAAGAAAAAATAAGTAATAAATAATACGTAACTATACAATACAAGAAAAATACAATTAATTCCATTAAGAACATCCACTGAAAAGAAACAAATGACATAAATGTGATAATAGCAATAATACATCAGTGTTACAAAAGTTTTATTTAAAAATTCTTAATAAAAGGTATATAATTAAAAAGACCCTTTCGGGCTTCAGAGAACGTTTTTCGACTAAAAAGATCATCATCAGTGTATTACCAGACGTACAAGCCACTAAATATTTGAGTACCCTTAAAATATTACAATATGTATTATGTATTCTATTTTTGTTAACAAGATGGTGTGATGTTAAAGTTTTTAACAGATACCCTGAATAGCATCATAAGACTCACAATGGGGTTGCTGCTGAAACAGAGACAATGTCTCTGAATAGGTTCTAGATCCTAGTGAATGGGTTCTGAGTTCTAGTTCTAGGTTGCCATCTACATGCAGAACTACAAGAGATAATAAGTGATATAAATGCAGCTAGTAATGAAGATGATCTAAAAATAAACATAACAATAACAAAAATTGTGTGTAATGAGATAGTAGACGAAGATGTATACATGGAAAAATTAATATATAAATCTGGCTCTTTACTCCTAGAAATCAACAAAAGAATGAAACTGGCTTGAGTTACTTTTGGTAAAAATGTAGGTATATTTAAATCCAAGATGCCACTCCATGTAAAAAAAACATTCTATCAGTGTATACTACCAATCATGACATCGGCTGCAAAACTTGGACAATAAAGAAAAAGATAAAAACGAAACTCAAAGTCACTTAAAGGTCAATGGAGCCATGCATGCTAGATATAACAAAGAGAAATAAAAAAATAATAGGTCACTGAACTAGTCGACGAAATTAATTCTTTAAAATGGCAGTATGCAGGACATCTAGCGAGAACAACTAACGATAGATGGTCCACAAGATTTACATTGTGGTACCCAAGAGGCATTAAGAAATGTGTCCAAATTTAAGATCGGACTATGACATAAAGAAACAAGCCGGTACAACACGGCAATAAAAAGCAAATATTCGTGTAAAAGACAATCGAGGGCGGAAATGAAGAATGACTGCCTATGTAAGGTAGGCTGCACCATAATCAGTAGAATACGCTGAGAATGACGATGATGAGAAATATGCAATTTGGCATCCATTAAACAAATCTTAAATACCTAACTATTTTAAAACTTTAATTAAGAAGTTTTACTTTATAAATTATTAAAAAATATGTTTTAAAGTGGTTTTTCTAAATTATAATTTAATTGATTTTGGTTATATTCTGCTATGTATAACATTATTAGTAAAATCTACAAAAACGGTCCTGCACGGATTAATATTGTTTTGTTTTAAGAAACTATATTATCAATTTTGTCAACTTTGGTACATATATAAAATAGGCTGAATACCTTAACTAAATTAGATCATTTGCAAATTTAATATATAAAAACGACACTCAAAATGAAAACTGTATTTTTCGCAATCTTTATGGTCATCGTCGTGGCTGCCCTAGCTGGTAAGAATACTAAATATAACTTTATTTAGTTTTTTTAGATTTAGATTTTTGGCTGTTTTTAATTTTGATGCCATCATATGGTGGTTTGCTAAGTAGTCTGTAAAGAATTTGTTATTGATCTTTAAAATTCACTGTATTTTTTCATTAACTTCTATACCTTACGCTGCCTTCTGATTTATTAAAAAATTCTATTAAATAATCCGTGTTATTTATTATGTATATGTATATATATATATATATATATATATATATATATATATATATATATATATATATATATATATATATCTATATATATATATATATATATATATATATATATATATATATATGTAAATAGTAAACTCTTAAATATTGGGGAAATCTGCAAGAAAGACTCTAATGTGTATCAATTGTTTCGCCGAACGTTTTCGCCAAAGAGGATTAATTTGGCTTCTTCAGGGCTGAAAGAGAATAAATTATAATTAGCTACCATATATTATCTATTAAAACATTATTGATCTTACCGTAACTTAGAATTGTAGAGTTAGAATATTAAAAAACTTTGCTAGTAACATAGTGGTGTTTTTTGTTACTATGTGCAAAAAAAGTTTTTTTTATGGTTTGAAATGTATGGTAGCTTTGAACTTGACACGTAAAGGCTAACCCAAGGTTAATCGAAAAACCCAATGTAACTACATTTAAAAGGAGGTAATTCTTTGAATTGTCGGCAATAACTAAATTTTTGATTTTTAGATAGTTTAAAAGTGAGGTTCTGTTTTAACCAGAACGCAAGCGCTGACAACTTCATTGTTCTTATGAATCTTTATGTCGTTAAGGTTCATTGGTAAAAAACGAATGAATTTAAATCCCAGTATAGGGAAATATTATTTTGATTTACTTTATTTAATTATATTATATTGTTCATGTATTATTGCATCTTATTGAGATGTATCTAAGAAAAGCAAGGGAATGTTATATATTTTTTTGTGTTAATGAAAATTAATTATAAAGATATGTTAGTTGTTAATGGATATATCAGTCAAGTTAGTTATCTGTGATATAGTATTGTTCTTGGTATCTGATTTAAGTAACAAGTGGTATATATCGCTTAGATTCTTGATGTCACTCTTAACATTAATGGAGAAATCGTTAAGGAAAATATATGACATTTCAATGAACTCTCTTTTAGATTTATTGTTCTCACGGTGGAGAATTGTGGTGTTAGTATAGTCCATAAGATGACCAGTGGAATGGACATGTTTGGCTAATGCACAACGGTCAGGGTGAACTCGAGAATCACTTTTGTGTAGTGTAATACGTGATTTCAATAATTGAGATGTTTGACCGATGTAGGAATTGTTGCAAGAGAGACATGGAATGTTGTAGACAATATTACTAAGCCTATCTATGGGAGTCTTATCTTTTATCTTAGAATAAAGATTATTAATTGTTAGGGCTGATCTACAAGCCACATTGAGTTTAATGTTGTTATTATTATTGCCAAAGCTATTTTCAACACTTTTCAGAATCCTTGTTAACCCCGGAGTGATATCTCTGAAATATGGTAATGAAAAATATTTGTTTATAGGAGTATCCGAATATTACATTAAAGATTCCTTTGAGATGGTAAATAAATATAATGGCTACATACTACCATCAAATTATGTCCTCGTTAGCCTTGACGTTGTATCCTTATTCAGCAATGTTCATCTAGGAATATGTTTGACATCAATAGAGATCAACTGGGACCGTATTAGAGGTTGTTGTTCCATGTCTTACGACAGATTCATCAGCATCGTCGAATTTCTCTTTAACAACACTTACTTCTCAATTAATGATAAATTCTATCAACAAACTTTCGGTACCCCTATGGGAGCTAAGATTTCTCCTATCATTGCAACTTACGTTATGGATTATGTATTAGACTCAGTCATTCCTTTACTATCCTTTAATATTCCATTTATTAAAAAATATGTTGATGATATCATTTTGGCTATACCCAAATGACAAGGTAGATGAACTATTAGATACTTTTAATGGTTATGACCCCTACATCCAGTTCACTATAGAGAGGGAAGATGGTAATTGGTCCGTCCCCTTTCTCGACATAAGGATGATCAGGGAAACCAACAACATCAAAATAGATTGGTATCAAAAACCGAACCATTCTGGTAGATACCTTAACTACAACTCATACCATAACAATTCTACCAAAGTCAACTTAATCAAACAGATGAAAAATAGAGTAACAAAACTATCAGATCCTTCATTTCATACAAAAAACCTACAAATCCTACAGAAACTTTTTATTTCAAACGCTTATCCAACACCATTAGTCAATAAGATTTTGTTTAATACTATCCATGACGAAGATATTACACCTTCCTTCGCGACTAACAATGCTGATCCTGATGTCTTAAGTGGGAACCCAGTCTCGGATACTCCTATAAACAAATATTTTTCATTACCATATTTCAGAGATATCACTCCGGGGTTAACAAGGATTCTGAAAAGTGTTGAAAATAGCTTTGGCAATAATAATAACAACATTAAACTCAATGTGGCTTGTAGATCAGTCTTAACAATTAATAATCTTTATTCTAAGATAAAAGATAAGACTCCCATAGATAGGCTTAGTAATATTGTCTACAACATTCCATGTCTCTCTTGCAACAATTCCTACATCGGTCAAACATCTCAATTATTGAAATCACGTATTACACTACACGAAAGTGATTCTCGACTTCACCTTGACCGTTGTGCATTAGCCAAACATGTCCATTCCACTGGTCATCTCATGGACTATACCAACACCACAATTCTCCACCGTGAGAACAATAAATCTAAAAGAGAGTTCATTGAAATGTCTTATATTTTCCTTAACGATTTCTCCATTAATGTTAAGAGTGACATCAAGAATCTAAGCGATATATACCACCTGTTACTTAAATCAGATACCAAGAACAATACTATATCACAGATAACTAACTTGACTGATATATCCATTAACAATTAACATACCTTTATAATTAATTTTCATTAACAAAGAATATATAACATTCCCTTGCTTTTCTTAGATACATCTCAATAAGATTCAATAGTACATGAACAATATAATATAATTAAATAAAGAAAATCAAAATAATATTTCCCTTTACTGGGATTTAAATTCATTCGTTTCTTACCAATGAACCTTAACGACATAAAGATTCATACGAACTAATAATGAAGTTGTCAGCGCTTGCGTTCTGGCTCAAACAGAACCTCACTTTTAACTGTCTGAAAATCAAAAATTTAGTTATTGCCGACAATTCAAAGAATTACCTCCTTTTAAATGTATTTACATTAAGTTTTTCGATTAACCTTGGGTAAGCCTTTACGTGTCAAGTTCAAAGCTACCATACATTTCGAACCTTATAAAAAAACTTTTTTTGCACATAGTAACAAAAAAAAACACCACTATGTTACTAGCAAAGTTTTTTAATATTCTAACTCTACAATTCTAAGTTACGGTAAGATCAATAATGTTTTAATAGATAATATATGGTAGCTAATTATAATTTATTCTCTTTCAGCCCTGAAAAAGCCAAATTAATTCTCTTTGGCGAAAACGTTCGGCGAAACAATTGATACACATTAGAGTCTTTCTTGCAGATTTCCCCAATATTTAAGAGTTTACTATTTAACTAATCTGCAAAGATTAAATTTCTTTTCTATATATTTATATATATATATATATATATATATATAAATATATATATAAATATATATATAAATATATATATATATATATATATATATATATATATATATATATATATATGTATATATATTTGTATATATATATATATATATATATATATATATATATATATAGATAGATAGATACCTAAACGCCAGGTATATCGGTTATAGCAAATTTAAAAGATTTGCCTAACTTTTGATCTTTATATTCTAGCTGCTCACGTTATAACGTTTATTTTAGAGGCTTTTATTTTCTTCTCTTTCTTTCAATCTTCTTTTCTTCTTTCAATTTTTGAGATTCGTAAAAAATTTAAACTTTATTACATTCTTTTATTATTTTTCTTTGTTTGCGTATCTAATTAATCCGCAATACTCCAATAATCGACTAAATTATTTTCTTTGATTTGCTAATAGCTGATCTACTAAATCTGATGATAGTGTTGTAATTTATACAATTTATACAATAGTTTTTCCTTTTACAAATGTAATAAATTGATCGTTCTGTAATTGCAAATTTGCAGATAATTTGAAAGAACATAAGGTAAAAAAAAGAACTATTAATAGGATCAGGCAAATTATAGATCCAGTATTATTTAGTCATTATTTGATTAAAATTTTTAAATATCAGTTCTAAAACAATAAATAAATTTTTGAAGTTTGTACTTGTAGTCCAACCTGTAAATAAAAAAATGTAGAATAATTATTGAATTTATATAAACAGCACATCGTTAGGAATAGCATTGTCTGTAGTAACCTACAGGTGTTTGCAACTCCAAATTGTTGGTTATAACTTTTTATCGCACTTTTAAAATGCAAAAACGTTATTTTTTGATTATTTTTATTTTTATTGTATTAAAATAATATGTTGAGGTACACTGAGTACAATATTAAATAAAAATAAAACTTTAAACTTTAACTAGACAAAAAATTTTAATCTGATTTGTGCTACATTAAGTTTGGCCCAATAGTTTACGCAAAATTAACGATTGAATGTCCAAAAATGCGAAATTTTCGCCTTTTTTTATTTTTAAAATAACTTTTTACTCACAATCACAAGATAAGATCGGTCATTTTTTTAAGATACGTTTAATTGTTTATAAAAATCTTAATCTTTCATTGGTTTCACAGCGCCAAAACTTTTTTTTTCTAAAATAGATAGAAATGTAATTTAAAACGGATTGTCTTTTTGGTTAATTATATTTTTATGTAGAAATAAAAATCATTGCTTAAAAAGTTTTTCAACCTTTTATTTATTGCTTTGAATTAGGTTCCACTTTTGTGTTATAACGTTAATTGAATAATCCTATTCAATCAACGGTTATAAGCAATTAAGATACAGCGCTCGCTAAACAGTACACACATTTTTAATAAACTAATTGATTCTTATAGCTGAAGTCAAGACAAAGTTTAAAAACAAAGTTCTCCACGATAGTTCAATAGTGCATAGTTAAAGCCTAATTTTTTATCACGATTTAATATTTATTTTTAAAAAAACTCTTTTTATATTTAAAAAAACATAAGTAAAGTTGACTGATTTTTCGAAAAGCCGAATCGGCTCGGTTTTGGCTGGTTCTCCTATCGGCCCGGCGCAGTAGTCCAAACTGTAGAGACAAAATGAATGATTTTAAGCATTAATTAGCGAATTTTTGAAACCAGCACTGCGTTATAAAGGGTAATGAATAAAGTAACTTCCTTCTTCGTATTTCGATCTTTCTAAAACGTACGATCTTCGTATTTCGTTTGAGAGAGATATTTGTAGTTTCATTAAAATTTGATTCACGATCAACTCCAGATTTTTGCCCACGAAGTAGGAATGGGAAAAACCTACCGATTTTAAACAAAAACCGGTTTTTTACTTCGCAATAACCGGTTCTATCAGTTGTTTTTTTGTGTCCCGGTTATAGCCGGTTTTTTATTTTTAAAGTAAAAACCGGTTATTAGGTTTTTAAGGTGATTAGCCATTTTATCGCCTTTCGATGAGGCCACAAAGGAGATCTCGGGTTCCCAATATATTACTGCTAGCCTTGTTATCCCCTCGTGTCTATTATCGAGAGATGTTTAAAAAACCTTAAGCCAAACCTTAGTACAGCCCAAAAGTTATGCCAAAAGCTTATAACTAGCCTTCAAGAGAGGGACACCAAGCTTTTACGAAACCCCCTGTTTGCCATGCTACAATCACTGAGGTTTAAATAGCTATATCTGAATTCGTCTATAGCGGAGACAGTCACATCCAATTTAGGCTCGGAAGTTAGGACGTACCTTACCAAAATCGGAGAACTTTCTCCTTACTGCTCCTTTCAGAATGAAGAAGGCAAAGTCAGTTTAAAATCAAACTCTCTTTGGTCTTCACACCATCTGGAGTTGGGGAACAGTGGTTCCAGTTCAAGTTCTTAGGACACACGGATTCAAAGATCTTTTCCAAATGAACTGACTCTATATCTGCAGCAGCCTTTGCTGCCGAGATTAAGTGGTCCGTTTTCATTCTAGGAGCAGAACAGAACCTGTATGCGAGGCTTGGCTTTTATAGCTAAAAAATACATGTCGTTAGTCGGAAGTCGGTGGCATCAGAGAGACTGGTGTCATCATTGAATGATATTGTGTCAGATGAGAGAAGCCGCTTAACCGACCAATATATATATATATATATATATATATATATAAATATATTTATATATATATATATATATATATATATATATATATATATATATATATATATATATATATATATATAAATGAGTTTTTCTCAATAGGCTTCATGAAAACTACATAATGCTAAATCCATTTCATATAATATAACCTATTTGTAACCTTCTAACCTATACTTTTTTACTTAAAATATTACTTCATTCTACTTATAATACACTTCTATTGTATATTATTGCAATATGTGTATATTAATTTTATACTATATTATATTTAATAATAATCAATAAATATATAATAATAATAATAAAATAATAAATACTTAAATATAATAATAGGATAAAATGGTTTTATTAAAAATTGTATTTTATTTATATTGATATTGATGTTCTTTTGATAGTACTAATTTTGATCATATTGATATCGAGTCGAATGAAGTGTCGCAAACTAAAGTGCATTGTTGTAACTTTGTAACCTATTGTATTAAAAAAACCAAAAACCGGTTTTTGAAAAAACCGGTTTTTTTTTTGGCCGGTTATAATCGCCAGGTTAAATCGTAAGCAAAAGAAACCGGTATAACCGAAAACCGGTGTTTTGTCAAAAACCGCCATCCCTACCACGAAGACTTAGCTTAGTTTCAGTTCTTTCTGCTTTTTATCGAAAACTATGATACTATGTTTATCAAAACACTATGCTTTGTCACATAATCAAGATATTTAAGTAAAGTTTTTTCCATCAAGTCATTTATTGCCATAGGATTTGGTGTAAAAAGCTCCCACCAACAAGCCAATTCGGCTACTCGAAAAAACAGTCAACTTTACTAATATTTTTTGACTATAAATAAAAATTATATCCTTATAAAATATAGCTCTTTGATTATTCAATGCCGCCAATTTTAATTCTTATAAATTTTTATAAACACAGCAGCTGTGATTTTTTAAATTAATTTAGCTAACTCCCAAATTCAGAAAAGAAATTTCTAGGTAAATTTGTATATGAATATTTAAATTGGAAGATACAAAGTAAAGAGCTCGGTTTCAAATTTATCTCTTTGCACTAATTGCTTAAAAATTAAGTAAGATTTTTACACTCATAACAACTTAATAATTTATTACACACAAGTGGACAGCTGACTTCACGATACGCTATGTATTTGGGAGCATTTTTCAATAGCTATTTAATAATATAATCATTTCTCAGAAAAAATTATATCTATTACTAAAGTGTGTAAAAAATTTACATCGTTATAAAGAGTCGCTTAAATAGTACCAAATATTAACATTATCAGTATTATACATATTCAGCTATGTGTATACAGTGATGAGTGTCTTAAGAACCGACAAAATAACGCAAAATATAGAAAACATAATACGTTGTTATCTGCTCATGCTGCAGCTCTTAAGTCGATAGAATCGTGGTCTAAAAATGTTGGGCTCCAATTTTCCACCCCAAAATCAAAAGCTATACATTTTCACGAAAATCAAATTCACAAAAGCTCCCAAATCTATTTTTATGCAATTCTCCAGTAGAATTCTCCTATAGAATAAACAAAAGAAAAAAAATTCCTAGGGATGTACCTGGACTCAAAATTAAGTTGGAAAAGTCATATACACTCGCTAAGACTATCGTGCCAAGCTGAATTAAACATTATGAAATGTGTATCACATAAAAATTGGGAAGCAGATTTTCCAACTCTAATAAATTTATATAGAGCTTTAATTAGATGAAAACTGGACTACGGATGTGCTGTATGTAATATCGTAAACCAAACATTGCTCAAAATTTTGGATACTCTTCACAGTTCAGCCGTAAGACTTGCTCTAGGAGCATATTGCACCAGTCCTGTGGACAGTCTACTCTGTGAAGCTGGACAGCCACCCTTAAACCTAAGAAGACAATTAACTCTATCGTATGTCTCGAATATAAAATCTAACCCAAAAAATCCAGCTCTTTATTATGCTGTTGCTAACAGGTTCCAGGAGTTCTATCAAAAAAGAAATAAGGGTTCTGTACCTTTCTATGACCCATTTATCGTACCTGTGAAATAAATTTATGTTTTCCTTAAGTAGTTCCCTCTCCGCTTTGTAACCTTAAACTTACAGCATATAACAAGAATAACGTGATACCCATTTTTTTTAAACTAACTTTCTCCATATTCTCACACAGTACAAAAATTACCATTTTATATACACAGATGCATCTAAGACCATAAATAGAGTAGGAGCATGCTTTGTGATATCACATGAACATTCCATCTATAAAGCGTGTCCTAAGACAAGTATTTTTACAGCAGAACTATTTGCCATCATTAAAGCCCTAACCTTTATTCTAGAAAAAAAACTTTTAACCCCAAATTTCTTATATCTGATTCACTTAGTTGTCTGACATCAATTTCTCAGATTTATCCCTCTCATCCAACATTACAGCAGATTAAGTTAATTTTATACCATATATACCAAAACAATTTGACAGTAGAGTTTCTCTGGGTACCGTCACACGTTGGAATAGATGGTAACGAAAAGACAGATAGTCTAGCTAGGTCCACAGTAACCAATACAGCCGCATAAGTGGAAAATCTAACGGTGCATTTGGATTTAAAACCTTACTTAAAAGCAAAATTGTACGATGTTTGGCAAAACCAATGGAATAGAAGGACCACTAAATTAATAGAAATAAAATCTTCCATCCTTCCATGAAACTTCTGACCTTCAAAGCAACAACATCAAGTCCTAATAACACGTTTCAGAGTATGACACACTTCTACAACACATGAATACTTGTTGAAGAGAGAAGAGGAACCAGTGTGTTTTGTTTGTGAATGTAAAGTGACAGTGAAGCACATTTTGATTGACTGTCCGATATACCTAGTTAAAAGACTATATCACCACATTCCAAAAACATTAAAAGAACTTCTAGGAGAATCTAAATACGTAGCTGACTTGATAGAATTCTTGAAATCTATACACTTTTTTAATAAAATTTAATACAATACATCAATAATTAAAATATATATTGTATACATTATTATGTAATTGATATTTTGTATATGCCTATGTATGTCTATCACTTTTTGTATTTTTCTTATGCTAATAACCCTAAGTGGTTAAATAAGTGGTTTAAAAAAAATAATACGTTGTGAAATAAAAAGATACGAAACTAGTAGAGGTGGAAAATTATCGATAGAAACCTATAATTTACATTACATTACATTAGGACTATAGATAGTTTCCCATCTTTGGACGTTAGATTATAAGCTAGTTTACTTGAATCATAATATATAGTTTGTCTCAAAATATATCGTTTTGACTTTCCCGTCGTTAAATGATTAGTGGTATTATCGCCATTATTAATAGACAAATACGTTTTAAATTTCTACCTGACCGCTCAGGGTTGAATCAGGTACGGCTAATGTAATCAAATCAGTCATTAAAAATCTCTACTTGCTACTGTGTGTATAGTATATTAGTGAAGATTGTTCGTAACAAATATGTTTCATCCACGGAAAAATAATCATACTTTATAGTGTGTCATACTTTAATAGATAGGGGCCTAATCAAACAGAATGTTGTGAAAATAACATATTTACTTACAAAAACGTCGATATCGTCGACAAAGGCTATTGTTAGCGAAGAACCATTGACAAGACGAAAAAAAGTAGTAATTTTTGGTCTATATATATATATATATATATATATATATATATATATATATATATATATATATATATATATATATACATATATATGGCTTTAAAATAATTAACATTTTTTAATAAAGACTCATAAATTTCAGTTTTAGTACCTGTTTGCCGCTTTTTGTAGCTGTAGACTGTAGCAGCTTGCGTTATCCATGACGATTACACTACTTTCAGGAATATTTTGTTTTGAAGTATTGGAAACCATCAAGACACGAAAGCTGCAATACCTGGGGCATGTTATGCGTAATGAGAGATACAACCTACTTTAATTGATTATACAAGGGAAAATCCAGGGCAAGAGAAGTGTAGGAAGAAGAAGAATCTCATGGTTGCGTAACTTGAGGGAATGGTACGGATGCACATCAATTGAACTATTCAGAGCAGCAGCATCTAAGATCAGAATAGCCATGATGATTGCCAACCTCCGTCGCGGAGATGGCACGTGAAGAAGAAGAAGATTCAACCCTGAGCGGTCAGGTAGAAATTTAAAACGTATTTGTCTATTAATAATGGCGATAATACCACTGATCCTTTAACGACGGGAAAGTCAAAACGATATATTTTGAGACAAACTATACGTATGACGTCGTTGAAACGTGGCATACACTCTTGTCAATACAGAATTATCGTAGTTTGGTTTTTTAGGGAGGATATTGTACTTTCACACCGACGCACATGAGTTTTTTTTGCAATATTTAAATTAATATTAAAATTTGAAATTATTTTATTTATTTCAAAATGTGGCAAAATAAACGGCAAATTTTATTAAATGTGTTATCTTTTTATACATTTTTTTGTACTATTCCTGTACCTGTAGTAACGCTAAAAGGAAATTTACTATTTTTACTAAGAGTACGCTACAATTTTATTTTAAAATAAGTTTATATTAATATTTGAATTTCCAATTCGAAAATCGTTTTCAAGATACAAAACATTATTGTATTGAAATTTTTTTTGTCAATTGGCTAAATTATTAATATAATAAATTAACAGAAAAAAATTAAAACATTCTAAGGATTAAAAAATTTCCGATATAAATACTAAATTGTGTTAAGATGCCACGAGAAAACACCTTCAGAAAAATACTAAGAAAAAAGGAAAATAAATAAATATTTTATATAATATTAACTACTGGGTATTTAATAAATTTATTTCTAAACCTTATGTTTACACTTACTCATACGTAGGTACTCTTTTTTGAATTTAGGGGTCAGGCATTATTTTTTCTTGTACAAACCACATGATCGTCTATTTTGCAGACCAACTATACTCTTCTACATCATCATGTTGTTAGTATTTATGATGGGGGTAAATATAGATTAGTCTTTAGTTTAAAAAATATTCAGGCCATTGTCCACGTCCTAATCAGTTTAGATCTGTGTTATATATTATCTGTTATATGTTATATATTATATATAAGTCTAACATTTTCATCATAACTACAACTTTGGTAATATCTTCTTCTTCTTCATGTACCATGTCCTTTCTTAACGTTGGTTACCATCATAGCATAGCTATCTTAATTTTATTCACTGCCACCCTAAATAGCATGCTTGTATCAACACCATACCAATCTCGCAAGTTCTTCAACCATGAGATTCTTCTTCGTCCTACACTGCGTTTGCCTGCTATTTTTCCTTGCATGATATTTTGTAGCAACCTATATTTGGGACCTCTCATGACATGTCCGAAATACTCCAGCTTTCTCTGCTTGATGCTTTTTATGATCTCAGTAATCTTGCTGAGACGTTCTGGTATTGTGGAGTTTCGAATCTTATCCACCCAGGGTACTTTTAAAATTCCTTTATAGCACCACATTTCGAAAGCCTCAAGGCGATTTATACCGATTTTATTCACAGTCCAGGACTCGTCATAAAGTAGGACCGAGAACACGTAGCAGCGAAGTAGGCGGATCCTCAATGCCAATTTTAGGTCTCTGTTACATAACACCTTGGACATCCTTCTAAAAGCCGCTTTAGCCTGCTCTATCCTAGATCTAATTTCGCCGTGACTTTCTGCGTTACAATTTAATTGCTGTCCAAGTTGAACGATTTTATCAACTTGCTCAAGCTCATGGTAATATCAGCTGTCATTAAATCATTAAATATATTGCTTTAGCAGCGACTGATGACTTTAAAAAACAATGTCTTAACCAATCCAGTGTATAAAAAAAAGAGTAATAGGAAATTCATTCATGTTTATCTTGAACTTTCTAATAAAAAATCTTTTAACGACAATATGACCAATGAGTAATAAAACTTGTTTAATAATTTTAGATCCCATAGCTTTACCTCAATGTGGTGAAAACGAGATCCGAGGATGTGAATCCTGCTGTCCTGAATTAGAAGTAAATTGCCAAAACAAGATACCTAGCCTATGTCTCAAACCTTGTCCAATGATTTGTAAATTTAAATGTGTTTGTACTCTAGGATACCTTAGAGACACCAACACTGGAAAATGTGTAAAAGATTGTTAATCATTTAATCTTATAAACTATATAAATAAATATTGCTTACTTAAATTGTAAATTGGTTTCGTAAGAAAAATAAATAATTCTAATTATAATTATGATGTTTTTTATTTATTATCAATATTTATTGTACAAATATAATAGTATGTTTTAATCAAAAGGTTCGCTTCAGAGATGGCATTAAGTGGATTCGAATCGATGAATTTGGAAGCTATCTATACAAAGAGTCGTATGATGAATATACTCCATTTCTTAAGGTTTCAATATTTAAGAATAAACCAAAGGTACCCACAGAAAATATTCACTTTTCTAGAATCTTAGAGAAGACTGGAAATATATCAAACAAAAAAATTACTGATATTTTTACGCAGTTGCCAGATATTTCAGAAGAACATCGTGGATATTACGAACGTGTGATTCGTGAATATGAACAAAACAGAAATGCTCCAATACCGCAAAAACGTCAAAGAAAGTAGTAATATCTATTTAAAACATTTTTTATAAGTTTCAACAATAATCTAAATCTGTTACTGGTTTTATGAATAAATAAATTATTTTTTTGTAGTCAACTCTTTATTTCGGTAAATAATCTATTCCTTTTGGTACTTGGTAATAATAGAAGAAGGTGTTATGTACATTTTTGTTAAAAAAAGAGGAAGAAGATGATAGTATTAAAAGACTTAATATATACCCAAAAACTTATTACTTATGTCCTAACATAAACCCTATAATATAATAGTTCCAGTGTTTTTAATAAAAAAATGACAGCATCATTCACTAAAAGTGGATTATCTTGAAAATTAGTATTTGTAACTTAACACCTTCTTCCACTCGGCCCTTCAATTATTTTAGGCTTTTGTATTTTAAAATAATAATTACAATAAATCACTGTATGACCGAAAATAGTCAATTTTGAAATACATTACTTCATGTCTAATTGGCAAAATTTTTGCGTGTTTTGTTTTTACGCTAGTATATGTGAGTTCGAATCCCAATATGAATTATAACATAATTCGAGTTGTTGGTTTTTTATTTTTATCTTCCACAAACATTTTTTGAAGTTATACTTCTATATGCGCATTTGACGTTGGAAATTTGTACGGGAGTAAATCGGCAAAATCATTACATGATGTAATTTTTTAAATTTTTAATTTGTATTGTATTATTATATTGAATTATGTTGCAGTGTATTGTATTGTATTTTTATATTAATAACAAAATAAACAATGAATTTTTTTTGCATTCAACTCCTTTCATACATATATATAAGTAAAAATATACATTTTCATCAAAATATTGATTGATTACTTATACTAAATACACCAATATGGTAAATATTTACTATACTTCTATTACAAGTCATATGTTGTTTATATACAGTAAACGATGCACCATATACCTATATACCTAATTCTCTTTCTGCTGTTTCTTACCTATAGCATTATATATGTCATAATTGTTCAGATTGACTCCCATATAAATTTGTAACCGCGAACGCGTGTATAGAAGTATAACTTCTACCGGCAGTCGCACTGGACTGCCACACCCGTTTTTTTTTAATTAAAAACAAAATTAATTAGTAGTTAATTGACTCAAAATTTTCGGTAAAATTTTTAAAAATTTAATATTTACAAAATGAAACTAATTTTAACATAGTAAGTTAAGTTTCCACCGTCGTTTTTTGTCAGAATAGTGAAGCAGCTCTTCGGGAATTTTGCAGATCTGTCATATGGGCGCTAATTTTAATTGAGATTTCGACTCAAAACATGTCGAAATTAATATGGCGACGTTGAAATGCGACTTTGCGAGCCTTGTGGATTTCAGCTGAACTAACCAAACGACGTCACTAATTTTCGGTTTATCGAAATTAATTTCAACTTCAAGAAAGTGGTTGAAATTTCATTTCGAGTCGAAATTAATCTGGCATGACTGGCTGGACTGGGAGAAGTGAACTTAGGTTCAGTTTAGGCGGTGTTGTGTTTTGATACTTGCAAGGAAAACTGAGGCAAAAAGTATTAATATGGCTGCGTTTTACGGACATTTGCTGGTTTTGGAGCAATTAGAGAGGATAGATATCCGACGCTTACAACGGAGGATAAGAAAAATGTTACGGGATACTCAAAATCCTTTTTCACTAAGTGATACTCAATTTAAGCAGCAAATCCGGCTTAATAAACAAGCTGCAAATTATTTGATAAGGATATTAGAAACATATTTGGAGGAGGGTGTTTATGCCTCTAGGATACCCAAAATGTTTAGGGTAAGTATTACTAAGCTGCTGTAAATTTAAAAATATATTAGAATATAACCACTAAGTCAAATCTTAGTGGTTACATTAACCTTAGTGGTTATATTAACTTAAGGATCTCCCACATCGCCTTTTTTCTTTCCTTGTCATCATGGCCAAGGAATTTGCCCTTGGTCAAACAATGTAGTGCCACGATCACCGACAGCCTCTCCATCCATTTTCTTTCAATTCAAAATATAATTGAGAATGGCCACTATATGATTTAACAACTCAAACAAGAAAAAAAAGATGTTCACGTAACGTAAACAAAGCAAACATTCAACAAGCGTTGTTGTGCAGCGTGCAGCCAATAAACAAGAGGGCCAACCCAAATTTTCAGCAGTGTCAAAATGATAAAGTAAATATCCCCAGTTTTAACTACAATCGAAATGAATGAAAATCGCTAGCGATTGCGACTGTCATGGTGTAGTCGCTTTTAAATTTTGACATCAAAATGAAATAGAATCGGGGCTCTAGACAGTTCAAGAAGTTTTAAGTATATCTAAGTACAAAATTATAAAATATTTAAAAAACGGTCCTGAAAAATGTACTATTGCGCTTTGTTATTGCATAATTTTATGTACAAATATAAAAATTAAATTATACTCTAGTTAGTTAAATAAACCAAAGTTAATAAAAAAATTATCTAGTAAATAAACTGCTCCCAAAACTAAAAATGAAATATTTTTTTGTTGCTACCTTCTTTTTTGTTGTTGAGGCTGGGATATATGGTAAGAATATGTCGTCTTTATTTAAATCTTAAGTTATTATTATAATTTTAAGTTGCTTTTTACCTGTATCTTAAATCATTTTAGTGTAATCATTACTATTGGTAAGCATTAGCATATTTGAGCTGTACTTGTTTGTATTACTGTTTAATCTCATTTATTTATAGATTAATCTAATTTATTTTCACAAAACTCTTCAGAATACTAAACTTTTTTGTTAATGATACAATAGGAACAAAATACACCAAAACAGTACAAGAAAGTTGTCAATCATAAGAAACAAGATAATAAAAAGCTTTCATACATAAAACACAAAACTTTTTATTTACAAAGCTTAACAGCCGTTGAAGGCTTAGGGCTAAAATACAATTATTACAATTAATATATTACTTGTATATTACAAAACGTGTAATAATTGTGTTGGTTTCTTGTCCAGTCAATATCCCTGCCTGCTAAATTGGTTTATTATTTTTCTTCATCCATCCCTGTTTATTACTCTTTCTTCTCAACCATTAATTCCCCTTTTTCTGAAATATTTCTATACGCTATCAAACTATCTTTGTCTGGGTCGTACTTTCCTTGTTTTCGTGATGGGCCCCGTTTTAGAATCATCTTTGGCATCCTCTCCCTTTCCATAGTCATCACGTACCTCATCCATGTCACTCTCTGTGCTTTTATAAAGCCACTGATGCTTGGCTCGTTATACAGATCATCTAGCTCCCTGTTTGTTGGTCGCACCAAACCTTCCACCGAGTTTTTGCCTCCATATATAGCTCTGAGTATTTTTCTTTTCCATCTTTTCAATTTCTTTAAATCTGCTTTTATATATTGTATAGACAATGAAGTCTATACTTTACTACCATATGTCACTGTGGGCCTTATTACTGTTTTATATAACCTTAACTTTATTTTTCTCGATACGCATTTGGATTTCATCAGTGGTCTTGAGCTTTCCATTTTTTTATTTTCTTTTGCCAATCTGGCAATCAGTTCTACATCAAAATGTTTTGCCTCAGTTTCTAATCTTTTTATAATATTTTATTGTCTTTAAACTTTTATTATTATAATAACGTAAACACAAACAAAACAAACTGTTTTAAGTAATTTTTAATAATCATGTATTTTTTGTACAAAGAACTGTTTCAGAAGATAACAATTTAAAAATTAAGAAAAAAAAACCTAAGTTAATTTTGTAACAATTATTAAAGTTATTCATTTATTAAGTTTCGTGTTCTTTTAACAACAGACGCGCCTCATTTTCCTTTTCTTCTCCACATATCAATTTTCTTTCTTTTTCCTCAGATTCTTGACACATAATTATCGCACATTCTTCCTCTACTTTTTCATCAATCTCTTAAATACCACTGTTTCAATCATATCCTTTGTTGACACTATTTCTTCTTCTTCTTCAGGGCTCATCTCTTCTTTTGAGGAATCCCCGGTATTGACTTCCTTCATCCTTTTCTTCTTTGTCCTTTGCAAATTGGTCTATTTTTGATGAAACCATCTACAAATTTTAAATTAACTCCTCTTCTTTCCTCATTATTTCCTGCTAATTTAATAAATTCTTTCGGGTGACAAAAAATTCCTGCCTGGTTTTTTGGTTTTAGTGGGTGCTTTCGTGACAAACCGACTGTTGTTCTTCCGTATTTCTTCTTTCATCGTTGTGTCTTTCATCCCCATTTTCTTTTATTTGTGTATGATTTACCTCTCTTCTATTTTCTTTTGGTCTGTTATATCCGTTCCGGTTTCCACGATATTCCTGTTCATTTCGTCTATTGTAATTTCTGTTTTCGGGATATGTGCGTGTGTTATTTCTGTTGTGATTTTCTCGATATCTGTCCTCATTCCTTGGCCGATTTCTGAAATTATCATTTCCTCTTCTAATTTCCCTATTTTCGGTTTCCCTCCTGGGAATAGAAATTTCGTCTAGTGTAATCCCTCCTAACATTTTGTCCTCTCTCTCTCTCTGTATTCCTGAGTTTCTCGGTGTCTGTAATTTTCTTGTGACCTTCTTGCTCTTCTTTCCTGCATCCGTGATGCCCTTATTTATAGGAATTGGCATAAACTATCGATGTCTTTGTAGTTTTGTAGATTGATTTGATCTTCAATTGTGTCATCAAAGTGCAATCAACTCTACTAATTGCTCGGATGAATAATTGTATTGCAGATGTTTTGCGTTATTGTACATTTGCAATGCGTATGTTTTTTCTGATATACCCATCCTCTCATGGTATTTCTCATTTTGCAACTCCTTGTTTATCTGTAATTGCTCTGTCTTTTCCCAGAAAAAACTCAGAAATTTATTTTCAAATTCTGGCCAATTTTCAAATTACTCCACTTTTCTGTCGAACCATAGACTCGTCTCATCTTTGAGATGATTTTTGATCATTTCCTTAGCTGTCTCAAAGTTTCCCATGTACTGTATCTTCTTCTTTAGATTATTCATGAACGGTACGGGGTACAGTTTTCTTACATCCCCGCCAAACTGTAATTTCGCTTCGCTTGTTCCATGGATGATAACTTCTTTTCTCTTATCCCAAATGCAATAAATTCAAATAAATGCAATAAAATTTAAAACTTTTGTCAGTTGTAAAAATCAATCAAATATCATAAAACATATCATGCAAAATTTTGTACCTTGAGAAATTTAAAAAGTTATGTCATAAAAGCAAATATTATAAACTTTAACCATCGGCAAATAAATTTTCAATCAATCTGCTTTCTTTCTCTATCCTTTTAAATTTCAACTAAAAATACTTTCTACGCTTTACAAGTTGGGGGCCATTTGTTATTATTGTTTATTTTGATTTTAATTTATTGAGCCAATAAAAAATTATAATTTAATTGTTATCAAATGTAAAATAAGTCTCCTTATATTACCTGTGTTCGATGAATTCAAAGATTTTCTAGTTGTCCTTTATCGAGATAGAGAAGAAAGATAATAATAAAAGAAAATAGGATATTACAAAAATTAAGTATTCTTTATTTTATATAGAGCTGATTTCTTGTGGCATGTCTTTAATGTTTGACGTTTAAATTTCCCCTCAGGAAATTTAAAAAAAAAATTATTTTATTAACGGGTCATCACATAATAAACCTTATTATAACTCGCTAACAACTTTATTGGTTATACAATTTCCGAAGCAGAAATCGAAACGTCAAACAGTAGTTTAAAATTTCATTTTCATTACAATCAATTGTGGCTTAATCCCATACAACATAATATTTAACCTGTATATATATATATATATATATATATATATATATTTATATATATATATTTATATACATATATATATATTTATATATATATATATATATATATATATATATATATATATATATATATATATATATATATATATATATATATATATATATATTACTTAATTTTCAGACTCAGATCTAATAGCTTTACCTCAGTGTGGTGACAACGAAGTACAAGGATGTGAACCCTGTTGTCCTGAAGAAGAATTTACCTGCCGAAATAGTGTCACAGACATAGAAGTAGATGCCGCTTGCGATGGATCTTGCTTAGCTCTCTGTACATGTAAATGCATTTGTGCTCCCGGATACTATCGCAATAGTACATCGGGAGAATGCGTTTGTAATCCAGGAACTTATTACAGCAAAACATATAAAACGTGTTATACATTTTAACAATTTTATTAATTGATATTTAAATATGTATATTGCAGTTAAAAGATATTCGTAGTAAATACTTTTTTATTTTCCTATTAAACCACCATCTTTTTTAAACAGTATCGAATATGTGTGACGTTGCTGATAGACGACATGAATGCCGCTGATAGTAAAAACTGAATACCTTCGAATTAATGCAACATGTAAGACATGCAAGCATATAATAAGATTAAGTCCCTTGATGTTTTGCGAGTGAGTTTAACAATAATTGTGAGGGTGATGTTTAAACGTCATTTTCAGTGACGTGGAGTTATAAATAATAATTTGTCAGTTTTGGTAAATGGAAGACGGTAATAAAGTTTGATGTGTTGAATAACAATTACCTACACAAATTTTCGTAAAACATCACTAATACTTGTAAATTCTACTTAAACTAAAATTTTGATTCACGTCTAACACTGACGTTATACCTTTACTTTCTCTTGAATTACTTACACTGATTAAATATAATAAGATAAATTATTAAAATACAGCAAACCAGCATATCTATGTTCCATGGAACTTACAAACTTTGAAAGGGTTAATTTATAGGACGTTATTCAATTGAAGCTGACAATGATAAGATAGGAAGATTCCTTGAGTCCTCAATTGTTAAACCAGATCATGGATAAAATAATAAAAGAGTAAGAAAATAAAAAAGAATACTAAATGGAAAAAAATCAACTTAAAATAATCTGCCAAGCAGAGGACGCTATACTAGTCTCTCCAAATGAAGTTGATTTAGAACGAATGCTGCCCCAAGTTAGTATAAACTCCAGAAAATTTAACATGTTAATTTACCCAAAAAAGACAAAATCCATGGTATAATTCAAAATACTCGGCAGGATGGACCAAAGAAGACAAGCCAAGAACAAAGACAGTCACATTTCAAAACCATTAGAATCATTACAAAATCATTAACAATGAAATCAGAAAAATTATAAGAGAGGCAAAACAAACTTACTACGAGGAAAAATGTAAAGAGATAGAAGATCTTCAGAACAAATACGACCTATGCAACCTACATAAAAAGGTTAAAGAAATGGCAGGGCTGCAAAAAAGAAACCACAACACAACTCTTTTAGATAAAAATGGAAATATTATCAAAGAATATAGACGCTATATTCTTTGATATTATGATAGCGTCTATATTCTTTGATATTATGATAACGATTGACGCAAAGCTAAAATGATGGAAAGAATATATGGAAAAACTCTTCGACGACGACAGAGGAAACCTGCAAGATATATCTTTCGAGGACAGAGAAACAAGTATATAAATTACAAATAAAGAAATATTGTATGCACTAAAGAACACCAGAAAGTCCGGGGCCAGATGAACTGCCTATTGATATCCTTAAAATAATAGAAAATAAGTACATGGAGGTCCTCTTAAAGCTCTTTAATGAAATTTATCAGTCGGGTGACATACCCAATGAATGGTTGATCTCAATATTTATTTGTTTTTCAAAAAATTAAAATGCTAGGGAATACACCGACCACCGCACCATGAGCCTAATGTCTCACACAATTAAAATGTTTTTAAAGATCATCCATAAATGGATTTAGCAAATACTTGATATGGATATTGAAGTTACCCAATTTGGATTCCGTAGGGGCGTAGGTACCCGTGAAGCTCTTTTTGCATTTAACGCACTAATCCAGACATGCTCGGATCTGAACCAAGATATGTACGTCAGTTTCATAGATTACAACAAGGCTTTCGATAAAATCCGCCACAAGGAGCTAATGGACGCCCTCAAAGCAAAACAATTTAAATACCATGACCTTCGAATTATAACAAATCTATATTATAAATAGCAGGCACACATACGGCAATGAACACACATCAGAAAAGTTCGAAATAAAAAAGGAATGCGACAGGGGTGTAAATTGTCACCACTACTATTCAATGCATAGTCTAAAGAAATTATAAAAAGAGCTCTTGAGGGAGAAACAGCAGGAATAAAGGTCAATGGAACACCAATTTACAACATTAGATATGAGGACGATACTATCATAATAGCAGACAACCTCCAAACTAATGCACAAGATAGTTGAGTATGGAGAAGAATATGGATTATCAATAAACATCAAGAAAACTAAATTTATGAGGATACCAAAAACCCAAAATATTGATGAAATCCTGACAATTAACAGTAAAACTTTAAAACAAGTTGAAAACTACAATTATCTCGGCACAATAATTAATCACACAAACGATTACTCCAAAGAAATTAAATTTTGAATGGAGAAAGCACGAATAAACGTCAATAAAATGATAAAGGTACTTTATGTAAGAGAACTGAAATTATACTTGCTAGTTGGGCTGGCATAGTTTTATATTTTCTCGACTCTGCTTTACGGGATAGAAGCATGGACACTTAACGCGTCGACTACTCAAAAGTTGGAAGCATTTGAACTACAGGTGTATAGAAGAACCCCGAAGATATCATGGACCGAGCATGTAACACACAACGAAGTCATGAGAAGAATTTACAAAAGAATGGAAATATTATATATCATCAAGACACCTGGGGTATGTTATGCGTAATGAAACATACAACATACTTCAATTAATTATACAAGAGAACATCAAGGGCAAGATAAGTGTAAGAAGTAGGAAATGAGATACTATGGGAAAGAGCTAGAAGTATACTGTGTCCAGAAATTTAGTGTCTCATTATAAAAGTTATCTGTAAAACTGAATAGTCCCTTGTAAATACTCTATTGTTGTATAATTATCAGAGCTACCCAAGCTGCCAGGTCCGGCATATATCCAAATCAACTTGTAGGTATATATAATCAGATCAAATATTATCATTCATGCATGCATAATGTCAAAAAACTCTTTTTATAAACATACAAATTTCCCATAATTATTGTATTCTTTTATTAATCATTATTTTAAGTCTCAACGAAGAAATTGCGCCTAAAATTATAAAGATATTAATTTAGTTAAATTGACTGGCAGGCCGTGGAAATTAATAAGTTTTGGGAAAACGGGTAATATCTCAAACAGCAAATTCCAACTGACAAACCCGTATACAGTTATGATGAGTAAACGTTTAACTTAATTGACCTATGAAAAAATTACTTGGAATTTATATAACTTTCTACCTGTTATTTATCGGTAATTGTTTTTTAATTTGAAGAGAGTTGTATGATAACAAACTAATACTTAAAAGTCTGCTTTCGATGGAATTGATCGTAAAGTCGTTTGGGTATTCAGCTTGTGCAAAAAATTTGTTAAATATTGTTATAAAAGTGTTTATTTTTAAATTTAGAGTGTGTACACTGGCCGGTGAATCCACGAATCCTTTATTGAAACAATGTGGCGTCCCTGGAGTCCAGAGGATAATAGAGCAATTTCGCCAGTTAATGAACCGGAACCAAATCGACAAGAAGGTGATCTCATTCAAGTATTAGAACCTGAACACCGCCAACGACTACATTTATCTACTGATGCAAAACAAATTATTGCCAATGTTTTTCAAACTCTTATCGAAAAAAACATGGACAGTAACGAAGCCTTACTTCGAAGTAAGAAATACGAATAACAGTATTTCTCGGAAACTCGACCGTGAAGATGAAGATCAGTTGCAAGATGCAGATGGAAGTGTTTGCAACATATAGGGTTTAAATACAAAAAAGTAGATGAAAGACAGGTTCTTGTAGAGTCCTATCATTTACAGATATGGCGAACGGAATATTTAAACAAAATTAAACAGTATCGTCGAGAGAATCGACCTATTATTTATTTAGATGAAACGTGGTATGATACTCACGATATGCCATCTAAAGGTTGGGCAGATAATAGTCAATCTTCTTCAACACAAGCGCCTTCTAATAGAGGACAAACAATAACAATATTCCATGCTGGATCAATCGATGGATGGGTTCCAAATACATTATCTCTATCAGCTAAAAACATCAGTGATTCATGTCTCGATTATCATGACAACACAACTTCAGATATATTTAAAGACTGGTTTAAAATTAAGTTAATACCCAACATCCTTCCTAATAGTGTTATAGTTATGGACAATGCAACATATCATAGCAGGTAATTAAATAAAATTCCCAGTTCAAGCGATACGAAAATAACAATACAGAATTACTTATATGATAAAGATATTTATTTTCACACAAATAATACTAAGAAGTATTTATTGGACATTTTAAAAGTTTCACATTGAAAAATGAATACTTTTGTGATAATTATGCCGAAATTATGGGTCATACGGTTTTAACACTTCCGCCATATTACTGTGTATTTAATCCAATCGAACATATGTGGCATCAACTTAAGTCAAGAGTTCAAAGAAATAACACTTCGCCACATTTAAATGCATCTGTCTTGCATCTAATTGAAAGGGAAGTACTCAACATTGATGCGAATAGTTGGAAAAATGCAGTGTCACAGATCAGGAAAGCTGAGAATTCATATTTTCTTACACATAATATACAAAATATTATCATCAATTTAAGAGACTACAGTGATAGTGACACAGATTTGACATAATATATATGTGACGTAACTCTTTTTGTGTGTGTGTTTTGTGTTTTATTGCCGCTGGTTTTCATAACCAACTGGCCAGTCAATTTCATGAGTTTTTTAGACTACAACTTATCACTAACTCAGGAGAGTAATGTGTAGTGTCTGTGTTGAGTAAATGTCTTGTTACTTTAGTAAAGTCGACTTCATTGTCTTTACAAATGATGCTGATTGTATCCGAAAGTCTGCGATACCTCCGGTGAGTACCGATTTACTCGTTTTAAAAGGTTCATATTTATTCATGATGACTTGTTATGTTTAAGTTTTCCGTTTCATGTTAGCAGAAAAAGCTGGCAAAAAATGGGAACTTTCTTTATTATTAATTTCATGAAAAAAAAAATTATTCTTCATTAAAGGTTATGCATCACATAGAAATCATGAATTAATAATCTTATAAAATATTAGGATAATATTGAGGATAAAATATTGAGGAAAGTGATTTTAAATTTAGCTATGCAAGAAAATGTAATTTTATAATGTTTGTAGGTATTAAGGTAAGTGTAGGTGTAGGTAAGTTTATATTCATGGCATTCTAATAACTAAATAATACATTTAAAGTAAAAAGCAAATAAAAGAATACTTTTGCATTTGTTGATTTTGTATATTGAATAAGGTAAATTAGAAATTAAATTAAAAATTATTGCACCTACTGACACATCATTAAAAGGCCACGAATCTAAATTTAAATATAATTTTTAATTCCTTCAACCAAATTAAAATGACATTTTGTTCTGTACCTAAATTTAAAAGCACTTCACTTTTAAGCATAAATCACTATTTTTGATTTTCGCTGTATATCATTTAAAATTTTATAAAAAATTTGTTTATTGAATATTGATTTCTATGCAATGCAGAAATTTTTATAAAGAATAGTTTTTCATGAAATTAATAATAAAGAAAGGCTATAGCGGGATAAAATGGTCAAAATTGCACCATGCTCGATTCAGTTTTGGGTCTGGTCATTCGAAACGACATAATTAAAAACTCATTCAGTTAAATTTTCAAGTTCCTAAGTGCCTCTGCGGGTTCGCTATGGGAAAAAACGTATTTAAAAAATAATTTTTTTTTAGACGCTGTATTGCTGCAAAAAATCTGAAAAAATTCATGAAAGCGTATTTTAATAATACAAAACTGCCTGATTTTTTTCAGATTTTTAGCTTGAAAATTGAGCCCAGGAAAAATATTTGAAATTTTCAGTGATATTTTAGGTTATGTCGGAAATTTTTGGCCAACTTTAAAACAATGTTTTTTTAGTGGTTTTTTCCCGTTCTTTCGAATGGCATAGGTATTATTATTATTTTCAACGTGAAAAATGCCTAAAAATCGAAAAAACTGCCTTTTTTGGCATTTTTCTGAAGTTTTTGACTCATAACCTCAAAAACATACACATAAATTAATGATAATTCATATTTTTATATGTATTTTTATCTTTATAATCGAAATAAGCTATTAAAACTATTATTTTTTTCCTAAAGTATGCTCCAAAAACCGAAAAACCCCGTTTTTTAGGCGTTGTTTTTAAGCTTTCCCTATATAACCTCTAAATTTAGTGTCTAAATGAATGATAATTTACATTTTCACATGCATCTTTCCCTCTACAATCATAATCAGCTATTCAAAGCATTAGTTTTATCTCACAACATTTTCAAAAACCGAAAAACCCCGTTTTCTTCATGTTTTTACTACATAACCTCAAAAGAATGAACCATATTTTTGATATCTTCTAAATAATTATTACAGCTGATCGTACGCAGGAAAACAAAATATTTTTTTTAGAGGTAAATAAAATTCACATATTTACTAATTAACAATCTATATTTACAATATAGATTGTTAATTAGTAAATATATCTCTCTATCCTCGTCGATTACCGGATCAATCTCCGTTTCACCAAATATTTCTGAAAGAAATTTAGCTGGTCTAATAATGTCCAATTTGTACCTAGCATTGCTTAAATAATATATAATAGCAGCAACATGTGAGCAGGATCCAACAGTTCTCAATCCATTAGCACAATCGCACGAGTAAAATTGCATTGTAGCCAATAGATTCTGGCTTATACTCAATGTAACATTTATAAAAATTTTTTTGATATGTCTGGATTGTATCAAAACCTTGATAATATTCGGTTTCATTCGGATGTATTCTTAATTAATTTCGTTTCTATCGTTCAATAACTCAACAATAACAATAATGTAGCTAGGTAACATACAGCTTGACCTAACTGGTACGTACCCGAAAAGAATATTTTGAGATCTCTCTCGGTCATCTCAGGAAAATCAAGAATTTCTCGCGATGTTATCTTGGTTGTCGTCGTACTTCGTCTAGACCATCTTGCTGTTTCAGCTTCTTTAGCCAATGTGTAATCCACTTTACTCTAATTCAACATTCTCTGTATTATTAATTTTTTTATTTCTTCATATTCTTCTTCATCGCTCTTCTTCTTCTTCTTAGCCTTCTGTCGTCCATGTTTGGATATAGGTCTCTCCCAACTCCTTCCATCGGTCTCTATCCTGAGCAACATATTTCCAATTTGTTCCGGCTATTCTTTTAACGTCATCAACCCATTTCATCTGCGGTCTTCCTCTTGGTCGTTTACTTTCGTAAGGTCTCCTTCTTCATCGCTATATAATCTTTTTCCATAACGGTTATTAAGAAAACATGCAATTCTGCAATATGCTCCAGCTTTTGGTAACAATTTATGATCCAATTGTTGATGGAGCAGCATATATTTTTTTCCAAGAATGCCGTGGACAGCTTCTACTACCCATCTTAGTTTCGTAACATAACGAGATTCATTAGCTTCAGCTGTGGATAAACTCGGTCTTTTTCCTTTTAATGCAGGCATTAGTACCTTGAAGCCAAGATCTTCTAAATAGGATACGACGTCTCTAAAGCCCCTATCTACAATACAAACATCACCTTTTTTCATAAGTGACCTTATTCCATTTGGATCTTCCATAACCTTCTTCATGATGCTTGCATCATTTTCTGTAGCTAAGAATGGACCGGGTAGATCTACAACAAACCCGTCTGTTGTGCAGATGGTAAACGGCTTGCACAACGGTTTTATCTTCTGTCCCGAATACGATTTTCTTTGATATCAATTATTTCTGCTTTTTTGGTGAGCTAAATAAGCTCCATCGAAAATTAATGTGAGCTGATCATCCGTCAAATTAAATAACGTCATGTCATAAACATAAGTATGGTTACGGATTAAGTCGTCTCTCACGAGACTTTTTACTCCAAAATATTGTGGCAATACATCTCTCTCGAATGAATTGATTACAGACTCGCAAAAATCAGATACTTTGATCTCATTATCTATCCCGAAAACTGATGAAATAAAATTATTTGATGATCGAGTTCTTAATTTAACAATAATGCTGGTTATTGTTGCCTGTTATTTTAGACACGACACAATTCTGCTGCCAAATTCAAAATCAATTCAAAATAAACACAAAAACAGAGATCCATTAAACATTTGAGGAAAAGTCCCGCCGAAAAGATAAAGGCCCTAACATGCAAACTGACTAAGAGCGATAAAGAGGATATAGCCCTAGACACGCAAACGCACTAAGAGCGATATAGAATGAGAGCCCGATTATAACAGATATACATGGCGTTGGTAGTTGCGCCGCGTAATGTCAACTACCGTGCGGCGCAACTATCAACGCCATGTTTTCTGTTACAATCAGGCTCCCTGGATATACGGGATGTAAGGCTAAGACATGAACGCCAAAACAGTTAAGTAAATATAAAATATAAAATAAAAGAATAATGTTATAATCATGGTTATAACGCTCTTGTATCTAAGTGGAAGAGTAAGGCATGGACGAGCATGGTATGAGCTTACGAATGTATATAACAAGGATCTCAAAAGTCATGGAAATATATAGATATGCGTCTGTGTATAAATGTATGTACATTGTGATATAATATCACGTATATAGATATATTGGCTAGCTTAAAATTCCACAACTTTTGAGTGTACAGGTGCGTTCTAATTCACGATTCATTTTTCAGAATCTTTTGAGGTTATGCAGTAAAAACATGGAAAAAACGGGGTTTTTCGGTTTTTGGAGCTAATAAAAAATAATAGTTTTAATAGCTTATTTTGATTGTAAAGATATATAAGAATACATATAAAAATATGAATTATCATTAATTTATGTGTATGTTGTTGAGGTTATGAGTCAAAAACTTCAGAAAATGCCAAAAAAGCAGTTTTTTCGATTTTTAGGCATTTTCCATGTTGAAAATGATAATAATACCTATGCCATTTAAAAGAACGGGAAAAAACCCATAAAAAAAGATTGTTTTAAAGTTGGCCAAAAATTTCCGACATAACCTAAAATATTACTGAAAATTTCAAATATTTTTCCTGGGCTCAATTTTCAAGCTAAAAATCTGAAAAAAATCAGGCAGTTTTGTATTAATAAAATACGGTTTCATGAATGTTTTCAGATTTTTTGCAGCAATACAGCGTCTAAAAAAAATTATTTTTTTTTGAAATACGTTTTTTCCCATAGCGAACCTCCAAAGGCACTTAGGAACTTGAAAATTTAACTAAGTGAGTTTTTAATTATGTCCTTTCGAATGGCCAGACCCAAAACTGAATCAAGCATGGTGCAATTTTGACTATTATATCCCGCTATAGTCTTTCCCATTTGTTGTTAACTTTTTCAGACATACTTTATGCCTTACTAACAATTAAAAAACTTCTTTCCTTACATGGAATATAAAATATAATCATATTCAGCTATATGTATATACCTACATTAATTCATTTTAATTTTCACTTTACTATTTTATTAGTTCGCTTGCAATTTGTTTAGCCTTCGTGTTCCCACGTCGGTAAAATTAGGTGGAGTCCCATGTGGGTTCCATTTGTACCCCAGAGAAAAAAATGCGTATATTTAATTTTTATTATATGAAAATGAAATAAAATCTTAAATTAACACATTTTTATTACACCAAAGGGCATATCGAACAAAAAAATAATTTTCATCATTTAATTTAATTAACTGTAGGAATAAAAAATAAATCTTAGGACCGAAAATTAGTCTAAAGTTTCTTGGCATCGGGTGCAAATGACTTCCTTGATATGGTGTTCTGTACGCACAAATTTTTTTACACTGCTTACAAAATTGCCTTGATTTACGGTCTTTATTTCGACTACTTGATACACCATAAGATGTAAGCGTTCAGGCCAAAAATATCCAATATTTGGCCAAACACTGCCATTGGCCATCGGTTGCATATCCTACGAGCAAAGTATTGCTTTACCATCTTATCTGTGGTATCTACTGCACCTTTTGTATGATTATAGTGCAGTATAATATCTGGCTTGTTATTTAATATTTCATCGGCAACAGCATCATCATGATGTTCAGTGGATAATAAAATAACCGATTTACCTTTGCTGGTAACATAAGAAACCATAGTATGGTCTTTCGAAAAAGTAAACATACTACCCATAAGATCGGAGTCGACTACAGAGACATTCGAACAATAGCGAGTCTCTATTGGGGCCAAACAGCTAAAGTGAAAGTAGGATCTACATTGACCAATAAAATTGAGATCAAGAAAGGGGTACGACAGGGCTGTATCTTGTCTCCTATTGTCTTTAATATATACTCAGAAGAAGTATTTAAGACAGCGCTGGAGGAAAGCACAGAAGGCATAAAGATAAATAGAGAAATAATTAATAACATAAGGTATGCTGATGACACTGTGATTCTAGCAAGTAGCATGGACGAACTGAGTTGCCTAATGAGTAAGATACAAAAAACAAGTGCACAATACGGACTCAGACTAAATATCACAAAAACCAAATGGATGTTAGTAAGCAAAACCCAACAACCACCACAGCAACTGATATTAAACAATGAAAGAATTGAACACGTGGATTCGTACATCTACTTGGGAACAACAGTTAACTCAAATTGGGATCAAGCGAAGGAAATACGTATAAGAGTAGAAAAGGCAAGAGCATCGTTCACTAGCATGAAGCAAATTTTCACCTCTAAAAGCCTTACCCTACCTCTCAAAATTCGACTTCTGAAATGTTATGTATTCCCGGTTTTGTTATATGGAATGGAGGCGTGGACAATGACCGCAACATTGATGAAAAAAGTAGAGGCCTTCGAAATGTGGGCTTACCGACGTATATTACGTATATCCTGGACTGAGCACGTGACCAACGAAGAGGTACTACGCCGGATAGGTAAAGCGAGAGAGGTAGGAATAAGTATAAAGAAAAAAAAGTTGGAATACTTGGGTCACGTTATGAGACATAATAAATATAGAGTACTACAACTGATCGTTCAAGGGAAAATAGACAGCAGAAGGGTTCCAGGGAGGAGAAGACACTCGTGGCTCCAAAACTTGCGGCAATGGTTCGGATTATCATCTGCTGAACTATTCAGATCTGCCGTAAACAATGTCAGAATAGCCATGTTGATTGCCAACGTTCGGAACGGACAAGGCACATGAAGAAGAAACATACTATAATGAATAGGCTTGAACGATTTGGGTAGCAACTCGTTGGGAATACATGCTTTATTTTTACGCAGAGTACCACATAGGCGTCCTTTTTTTGATAGTTTTTCTGCCAGTTGTAAGCTTGTAAAAAAATTGTCTGTAGTTATGCCATACCCAGAGCCAAGTGGCTCAATAAGGTCAAGGACAACTCTTTCACCTTGATTTGTTTCGGGTGCATTATTCTTTTTTCCAAGATAAACTTGTAAATTCATACTGTAAGCATTTTCGCTGTCCACCATCGCCCAAATCTTTAAGCCATATTGATCAGGCTTGGTTTTCATGTACACACGAAAAGAGCATCGCCCTCGGAATGAAACTAGTTGTTCATCTATGGTAAGATGCGGTCCAGATAAATATGCCATAGTACAATTTTTCACAAAAGTATCGAACACCTCTCTAATAGGTGCGAGTTTATAAATGCTGTAAACAACTGAATTCTATTACGTGACATACTTGCCGGAATAATAGGCCTAGCGTATTTTTTATCGGTACACCATAACATTTTTTGGGGCTCTTTTGTAGCTTGAAGTGCTCCTTGAATAAGCAGAAGTCCTAAATAAGCGCGAATCTCTATATGATCAGTTAGCTGCCAAGTACGTGCTGGTTTATTTGGATTTGTTTTGTTCCATTTGTTTATTATCCAAAAAAAATTACCGATGACATAACAATCCGTTTATGTCCTTCACCTATCAACAATAAGAATAAAATAACTGAAACATATTACAAAAAATTCGAATCTGATGATTTGTAAGATGCAAACTGATAAATAGTTATTATCAAATTTAATAAAAATATTTACCTGTTCGGCTTCATTATTTGTTTGAAGTACTATGATTCCTAAAAGATCATCTGAGAAAAACAACGAAAATGCTTTAATTCTAGTGGTAAAATTCGAACTATACGTAGTGAGACCTACTTGTTTCTTCAAAATATTTTTTACAATTCTTCATGTCTGAGGATAAGGTATTTTTGACCAATGCATACCATGTTTAGATATATACGACGGATTGACAGGCTATTCTTTTACGTTTGCTTGATTTGTAATTTGCTGAACATTTTCATTATCGGCTTCAATGACGTCAGACAATTTTTCAATAATTTGTGGCTCCATATCACTATCTTCGCCTTCAGAGAACACTATGACATCATCTTCCAATTCATCGTCAGACTCCGCAAACATAAGTCGCTCTAATTCGCCTTTAGATAATCCTTTTGGCATTTTCAAAGTACGGCGGATGCAAAAAGCCAACACTACACTATAACAAAATCGAAGTAAAAATATACTAGTACTTACCGCTACGACGCGTCAGGGAAACTAAATACGTGTAACCATCGCATTTCGTTCGATGTTTGTTCTTAGAGTTGCGACATGCGCGTAGTAATTTGCAAAGCCACCGATAATACAGATGACACAGATTCCAACGCGGGGTACGAATGTACCCCAAGCCGATCATAATTTATTTGTTTTTAATTTAAAACATCGTTACTGATTTTATGAATAGGATACTATTTGCAATACCCTAATGGACACAAAATAAAATTAGCCAAACGAAACAGGCGCTAATTTCAAAAATATTACAAATAATGTGTATCTGGGGTACAGCTGTACCCCACCCAGGAAGACGAAGGTTAACAAAACAAAACAAACAAAATAACAAAAATTGTTTATTACTTTCAAAATTTGGATATATTATTTAATAAAGAATCGACAGAGAAAAATATAATAATTAATTAATTCGAATACTCCATCAGTTTATGTATTTTTTCCCTTAATTATCTAGATATTTATTTAAATTAAATATGAAGTGTAAATGCCAAATAAAATATAAAATTAGTTAAGCCGGCCCTTTTTACTATTTACCTGAAGAGACAAATCTCTTTATGGCTTCGACTTTATCAGCGGGATACTTTTTAATTCTGCATAAGTCAGTTCTCAGAATTGTGAATGAACTTTACATTATATAGGACATAGAGAAAGGTGGATATTATCAAAGACTGATAACCTGTACTGAGACTGAGACCCCCATAAAATATACTCAACTGTCACTAAAATTGGAGAGGAAATAGAAATAAAAATTTCATAACCCTTAAATAGAAACTTGAAATATAGCCTTGTAATCCTGCACTAAAATATATAATGATAAACGTTTTTTTGTTCTTATTCTGGCGCCCTACTCTAATCAGAGTGAAGGTATAAATGGCGGTTCGAAATTCTTTGTTAGAATGCTGTAATTTTTTTTATTGTACTGACATACGGCTTCTTATTTGTTTATTATTTGTCAAATCACATATGTTATCTGTTTCCTAGTCCACTTCCACCTTCAATGTTGACATTAAAATTTCATTCTTTGTAGAGATTGTATTGATCTCTTGGCCTAAATATGAGACCCTTAGCAATAGATTAGGTTATATTCAATTTGGGTGGACTCTTAACTTCCCTCAACCTAAGAGATCTATGTCTCTCATCCCTAGGTTAAATTTATTGCTTCTAGCTTTTTAACACAGTTTATTATGGCCTTGGATGATACTTCTATACGAAGTCGTAAGGATCTAGTTCATGCTATTAATGCTATTCAACCCTGAACATTTTCACAAAACGTGTTTCTCCGTCTCGTCATCAGCCTGACAGAATCTGCAACTCGCACTGTTTGTCAGTCCGATTTTGTTCATGTGTACCTTGAGGCAACAGTGTCCTGTTAGAAGAAATACAATAATACGAAAATCACCTTTAATAATATCTTATAGATCTTTGAATCTGTCTTCGAAGGTTCATGTATAAAAGCCTTCAAAAGTTTGAGATTCACTTGTTTGTACCAGTGATTTTGTTTCATTCGTTTCACCCAGTCCGATATTGTTCTTTTGGCTGTGCTTCTTGCTATGCCAACGACAGGTTCTGGGTCTATGAAAGTTTCTTTTGCCCTTTCCCTGGCAAGTAGGTCCACTTTTTCGTTTCTTTCTATACCAGTATATCCAAGAACCCAAAGTAAATTTACTTTGTTGATTTTTTCTGGTCTTAATCAGATTCCAAAGACAGTTTTGAACTAACTTGGAGTCAATTCTATTCGATTTCAATATCGTCTGGCTATCAGAAATGATATTTAAATTTTTTTTTCTGCAGATATCGTGATAAGTTCTTGCAGCAATATTTTATTACTATAAAATTCTGCTTGGAATATTGTAGAGTCATTACCTTAGTTTTCTGAAGGCTGTAATATTTTTTTTATAATTAAATTAGTAACTAATTATTATATATTGCTGTAAGATTAGTTTTAAAAACGCTTTGCAATTACCGCAAGTACGCCAATGGTCGTAATCAAAAATCTAGCTGATATAGTATGTTATGAGAATGTAACGATACTTTAGAATTTTGTATCGTCATAGACCTAATTCTTCGTATATCTTTTAGCTTTGTTATTCCTTAAAAGAAATGCTGAAATAAGTAGATTGCTTTATGGTCGCCTTTGAGTTGTGACAGTTGGGTCAAGGAAGTGGCAACTTTATTTCAAAGAGAACCTTTTCCTCAATATTGTACAGTTATTTGCATTTTTGCTTCTCTCTTTAAAAAATATCGTTATGTTTATATGTTTGCGCCGAAAATGAAAATAAGTCGGTTCTTGTTAAGAAGGAATTCTTTGAGTGGGGATTATTCTTTTCTAGGGAAGAGTATATCCAATTTGAGAAAGAGAGAATTACTTTTTGTTGGGTAGTCTAAGAGATTAAACTGACACTTGGTTGCGCCGTCAAAGAGTTTGGACGTATTTCTTTCTCTGGGAATTAATCTATAAGTGTATAATATACACTTCTATTGTATCTTAAGCAGTTTGATCTAAGATCTAACACCCGAGTAGACTAAATATACATTAAAAATTAACTTCAGTGTTTGATACTAAAGCTAAATACAGTTTAAATTCAGTGCGATTTAAGAGGCAACATCATCTAGAGTTACTATAAGTAGTCTTAGTAATTATATTACCTCCAACTATCTACAAAAGTAGAGTAATCTACAGGCCATCTTCGGCAACATTTTACTGATCGGTTGTTAAAGCTAACTACCGATGCAGTCATTTCCTGTAAGGAACAACTATTTCATCAATAGAACTTTTCAGAATTTTCATTAACTTTCATATCTTTTCATTAACAAATATTAATCACAAACATTCATTATTTAAATAAAAGCTGTACTAGTACAGTGCACATATTTTAAATATGCCGGTGGGAGATGGCTTCTATGCGTTGTATTATAGTTGGTGTATAAGAGAAAAAGTTTTCGAAGTAATGAAATAACAAATTTTATATTATTATTTGTTATTTCATTATTTTGAAAACTTTCTCTCATACATCGACTATAATACAGCGCATAGAAGCCATCTCCCACCGGCACATTTAGAATCTGTGCACTGTAGCTTCTTGTGAACCAAGTGCAGTTTGGTCCTTATTTTAATTTTTGCTAAAACCGATTTTTATATTCTTGTCTCTGTACTTTTGCAACTTATTGTAAATAATATTTATATGCACATATGCACATATTATATGTGCATGTGTCTTTGCCTATCATATTAAAAAAATTTGGATTTTTTTACATGTTATGGTAGATTTATTTGTATTTCTTGTTTTTGGAATACACCCATCTGGGATTCAGTTATTGAATATGTTTTGTTTTGTTTATCTACTGAATTTTATTTATCTACTTCTAATAAGCTTCCTGATAATATAGTATTTCTGAATATTTGCTAATAAAAATATTTAACTATTACGAAATCTTCGACCAGGAGAAAGATCAGGCTGTATATGTTTTTATGTAAGTAGGTGGATGGAGTCCACCTAATATATTTTTTATTTGTTTATGTAGTGTGTTGACCAAATTTATTTAATAATTAACTGTTAATATCTTTTCTTGTATTTCTTTTTTTATTTCTTATAACATTAATATTCTTATCTTTTTTCCTTCTCTCTTTTCGCTTCTAAGGTTTGTTAATTTTCCCCTTGTAACCCCAAAAAATTATTATTATCTCTTATTTTCTCTTATCTTTGGCAATTTTACCTATCTCACTTGTTATCTATTTGTCTGCCTTTTCTAATCTATCTTCTCGTGTCTTATCTTTATTATTTCTTCTGTTTGTTCACAAATATATATATATATATATATATATATATATATATATATATATATATATATATATATATATATATATATATATATATATATATATGAAGACTACAGGGAAAAAACCACACATGTCAATTTTTTTCAAATTTCAGATTTCTATTCTATGGCATAGAACACGCGGAGAAGCACATTTTAGAGCTATCGTACAGGGCAAAAAGTAGTCTTGTCATGAGTAATTACACTTCAAAGTTTCGGGGTACTGGGAAAAAACCAGCTTTGTCCATGCGTCCAGTGAAAGAACCAGATATGTCACAAGTTTCACGGTAGATAGGGTTGAATTGCTTTAAAAATTATTATTAAACAATGCGTGTTTCAATAATAGAAAGTTTTTTTGTAAGAACAAACATTTGTGAATATCGAATATAATTATTTTTCTGAATGATTAAATGTTCAACAAGACATTTATGCATTGATAACATAACGTTCACACATTAATTTCATAATATTCCGATTCATACATTATATCGTAAACAACAAAATCCATTTGCTTCGTGAAATAAAATTTAAATATCCCATCCGTGGACATTCATACTCAGAGTGTGACAAGAATGTTGGACTGTGGAATCTAAAAATGCCTTTTGAAGTACCAAAAGAGTTTAGAGACATGATTAAGGGGTCCCGCGTAAAGCCGTCTCTATTCATCGTCGTGAAAGTAACACGAAAAATAGTTTTGGACTGGAAATCATTTTTGAACAAAAAGTATGTTCCAAAATGCCCTTTTAAAACTCAGGTTTTGAAAGAGGTTGTTGCCACATCAGAGCACAGTCGAATTATAAATCATCGATCTTCTTACAATGGACCATTCTTTTCAAGCACCTTGAAGAAACGAATGACCTTAACAACTACGGAGTTGAAAAATGGAGAATTTGAATTACCATTACCAGCCTACTCAGGTAAGGTATAAGGTATCACGAAAAATTATAATATTATTCCCTGTATGTTGTTTCAGGACCCCTCGCAATTTCAAAAGCCAAGCACAGCGATTTAATGAGCCTTATGAGATTCTGTGGTCCTGCAGCTGTGGATTTTTTCTCCGTCTTACCTTATAATTAGTCGTAAAAGGTAAATTATTATTATTATAATCACTCCTTTTTTTATTTCTTTATTTAACGTCGGCGTCGATCTACTTCTGCGATTAAAACTAAACACCGACGGCCGGAGCACGCTTCCACCAACGGAAAATTTTGACGAATGCCCTGGTGTTCCAACCACAGGTAGGGATCTTTAACGAGCAATGTTACAGTAAAACCTGTGTTAACGGCCACCTGTCAAAACCTGCCACTTGTACTAGCCGGCTAGTTTCAAAGTTTCCCAAACCAAAATTTGTGGACTACAAAACCTGGTATTAGCGGCCACCTTTTTATATCGCCCAATAGTTCTGTCATTTTTAGTGACCGTTATTGACAGGTTTTGCTGTATTTATTATTACCTATCATTCACAATAGAAATACTAATCAAAATGAAACCTATTTTCATTATTGAAAGCATTGACAATTTTCTGTTTCAGATGACTAAGCTGGTTCATTCAATGGACAAATTGCGGTTGACAAGAATTTCCTGGATTTTTAAAGAGTGTAACACATTTTTCTGAATAAAAACAGTGCAATGCCGTTCATGTGTTTTTATGGAACAATTTTGACTCCCGACTTTTATTATACGTTTCAAATATATATATATATATATATATATATATATATATATATATATATATATATATATATATATATAATTAGGAAAACATTAAGTTTGCCTAATTTTGGATAAGAAAGAAATCTTATAATTGGATATCCAAAATTAGGAATCCACCTATATAATGTTATTATGTTATTCAAAACATGTTAGTCTGTATATTTTCTTTTTAAAATGGAATCGAGAACATATAAAAAATGCTATTGACACTATTAAAAGTAAAAAATGGAATACATGAAGGCGTCAAAGTGCTTTAATGTTCCCAATTTAACCATTAACAAACGTGAGAAAGACCCATAGGAGCAATGTGTGCTAGGATTTAGTCAAAAACCAGTTTTATCAGCAGAAATGCAAGAAGACTTGGTAGAGTACTGTTTGAAAAAAGGCAGTATTATGGTTATATATTCTTAAATATTATGGCCCAGTACTTGCAGACATTCGAAGAAAAGTATACCAACTTGATATCTGAAATAACCTTTTTTATTCCTTTTTAAAAAGAGATGACAAAGCCGGTAAAATGTGGCTCCAAAATTTCCTCAGACGCCATCCCAATCTATCTGTAAGAAAACCACAGGAAACAGAATAAAAAGTTTTACCCTAGCAAATACCAACCTTTTTTGATATCCTGGAACCAGCTATGGAGCAGATAAATTTTAAACCCCTAAGTATGTATATTGTTGATAAAATGGTATCACCACCGTACAATGCAAGATTTCTAGGGTCATCAACCTAAAAGGAAAAAAACACGTAGGAGCCATAACTGCTGCAAAGAGAGGGGCGCCAGTAACTGTACTTATATGCACGATACTGCCGGAGGATTCATTCCTACGTTGTTTCTATTCTTACGCAAAAAATGAAGGCAAAGCTATTAGTCGGAGCCCCAGCTGGGTTAATTTCTAATTGTCACCCTTCAGGATAGATACAGAGCCACATCTTTACAGGATGGATGTAATATTTTATCAATCATGTAAAACCTTCAGAAGACTATCCCGTGTTGCTCATTTTTGATGGACATATAAGCCATACACGGAATCTGGACGTTATAGACTTAGCTAGACAAAATATTTTTTATTATATGCATCCCTCCCCATACGTCACCTAAAGTCCAACCGGTAGATTTGTGTTTTATGTCATTATTAAAAACATACTATTGAATAGAAATCCAAAATTGGTTAAAGAATAATCCTTTCCGAAATGTGGGATTAAAATATGCTCATTATTCTGCCTTGATTGTCAAAAATCTGCGACTACTGAGATATCAATCAACGGGTTTCATAAAGCAGGAATTTTTACATTCAACCTTCAATACTGCTGATAAGGCTCTGCTATTTGAATTAAATCACACTGTTAGCTCAATTCAACTGTCTATTGAAAAACCGCTCCGAAACATCAAATGACTAGCAGTGTGGAAATTAATCAGTTATCCAACAATATAAAAGTTTACTTTTCACCTTTATCATCCTGCAGTTTATTGATATCCACTTCAAACTGCGGACGTAAAACCCGTTTCTCCGGCGTTAGTTATAAGTACGCCCAACGAAGATGATTTAGAGGCTAGAATTAAAGAAAACACAGTAAAGAATCACTTAAAAATAAAGTTGCGATAATTAAAAGTTTTAAGGAAAACTAAAAAGAAGACGATTGTCAAAAACAAAAAGGTTAAAAAGAAAGTAAAGGAAAAAAATGAATCCTAAAATAACTCAAATGTTACTTATGATGATTCAGATATGGATATCGATCAAGAAAGTAACGCAGAGTGTATTTTCTTCACTGAACATTGTTCAAATCACCAACAAGGAGAAAAGTGTATACAGTGTTGCTGGTAGTGATAAGTACAAGTTGCTTTAGATGGTCACATAAAGAATGTGCTGGTAGTGATAAAAAAACACTTAGGTGTGTGATTTTTTTTATTGAAATATAGGTTAGTTTCTTAATTTTAGGGTATCGAATTATAGAAACCTTTTTTTTTTATTTGAAAAAGTGTCATTTTTTTCTTCTTCTTCTCCTTGCGCCACTCCTGTCGGAGATTGGAAATCGTCAAAGCTATCCTGACCTTGTTAACAGCTGACCTAAAGAGTTCATTAGTGGTACAGCCAAATCACTCTATCAAATTACGCAACCATGGCATTCTTCTACGGCCTGGATTTTCCTTGCATTATATTTTGAAGTAATACGTTCAGAGCGCTTGCGAAAGCCGTTCTGATGATGCCTATTGGGCTGAAATACGTATAAACGGATGCGCAAGCTCCCTATACGTGAAATAAAATCTTAACTGTCTTTTCCTTGTTATTTCGATATACTCTGTACGAGTACTAGAAACCAATTCGCTAAGAATTTTGCTTAGTTGAGGAGATATGTTGTGGAATGCAATTTTTAGATTCCCCATGTCTCTCTTAACACCTTTATCAACGTCTGTTTTTGCCTTGCAATTCTTAGAAGGCACAGATTAAAGCGGAATTCTTGAATTTGGTTTCGAAAATTAGTCTACGATTTTATTATCAGATGTCGCTACATTGCGTCTATACGAAGCCATGTTATAGTTGCTTCCTAAGACAGAAAAGATTTATTTCACGTTCAGAGCGCTTGCGAAAGCCGTTCTGGTGATGCCTATTGGGCTGAAATACGTATAAACGGATGCGCAAGCTCCCTATACGTGAAATAAAATCTTAACTGTCTTTTCCTTGTTATTTCGATATACTCTGTACGAGTACTAGAAACCAATTCGCTAAGAATTTTGCTTAGTTGAGGAGATACGTTGTGGAATGCAATTTTTAGATTCCCCATGTCTCTCTTAACACCTTTATCAACGTCTGTTTTTGCCTTGCAATTCTTAGAAGGCACAGATTAAAGCGGAATTCTTGAATTTGGTTTCGAAAATTAGTCTACGATTTTATTATCAGATGTCGCTACATTGCGTCTATACGAAGCCATGTTATAGTTGCTTCCTAAGACAGAAAAGATTTATTTCACGTTCAGAGCGCTTGCGAAAGCCGTTCTGATGATGCCTATTGGGCTGAAATACGTATAAACGGATGCGCAAGCTCCCTATACGTGAAATAAAATCTTAACTGTCTTTTCCTTGTTAATACGTATTTATGTCCTCTCATCAGGTGACCCAAATATTCGAGTTTTCTTCGTTTGATCGTTGACAAAATTTCTGGGTCTTTTTTACTTTTACCTAATATTTACATTGTTAAATGATGTAATAAATATTTAATATGCATAAGTTGTTTTAAATGTCTGTATTTTCCCTCTAAAAATATTACTAAATTTACTAGACAGCTTGGAATGAGATCAGTGATTGTTGCTGTTTGATGTATAATTTTTACCGCTTCTATAAAATGAATTACAGAAACTTTGGAACACAAACGTTATAAACGGTCCTGTATATATTATTGTCCTGTTTTCTAATACTTATTGCGCAAAACAAATAAATTAAAAAACATAATACCTAATAAAATTATAGTTTAATTATAGTTTGGATTTATGTATGTACAGAAATTTTAGATTGTATTAAACAAAACAAATTCTAATTTGCAGTTTGGCATAGTAACAAAATAGAAACATCAACTGGCACCAAAAATGAAAACTGCATTTGTTACAATTTTTCTTGCTGCTGCTGTGGCCTCGATAACTGGTAAGACTCTTCACAAATAAACGTTTAAATTATGATATAATTTAATAATTATCTTAATAGTGTAAATACAAAACTTCGTTTTGTATTTACACTTATTAAGATAATTATATGATTTTGGTTTTTTACTAACGTTTCTTCATTATTTCACTTTACATAACATATGCTAACATGATTTTGTAAGGTGGGGGTGGTGATACGCAAGCAACCAGATAATAAAAATGAACGCAACCTCTGCAAAATGCACATCCTTTAGAAAATGACATGTCCTTAGGAGTTACGGAAATATATAATACAAATAGAATGAGCGTTGCAATACAGCGTCGTTCCCCCAGTGCGACAGAGAAAGCTGACGCAAAGCAGTCAATGCATCTCTTTCTAATGGGCTAGATTGTGTGACCACGTGATCTAAATTACCAATGGGACACAAGTCGTTAATAACCGCTATGAATTCCAAGATTTTACTGACCAGAACTACCCGCGTGATATCTGTGTTCGTAGTGGTCAAATGATTAAGAATGACATAGCGAGATATTTGAGTACCAGTCATCATCACGTAGCGCTACAACCTTGGGTGGGTCTTGACTGATTGTACAACTTTTTTCAAATTTGTTCGGTCTTCCATCAACCTAGGGTCAAATGGAATGTTCATTTTCCGGAGATCTGCTTAGATGTTATCTCTCCACCGCATTCTGGGAAGTCCGAGTGGTCTTTTGCCTGTAGGAATCTCCTCTCATACCAGTTTTACAAGTCTCTCGTTATGCAGTCTGTGCACGTGGCCTGCCCATCTTAGTCGCTGTGATTTAGTTTCTTGGACAATATCGGCGTCATTGTAGAGTGCTTTTAATTCGGTATTGGTTCTGATCTTATACTGGTTTGTGGTGATGTCATAGTGAGGTCCGAAAATTTTTCTAAATATTTTTCGTTCAAAGCGTCTGAGTTTTTCTTCGTTTGCTTTGGTCATGGTCCACATTTTGCATCCATATGTTATTACAGGTCTGACGATGGATTTATAGATTTTTATCTTTGAACTTCTTGTAAGATGTTTTGATTTTATGAGCTTATCCAGTGCGAATAGACAGCGGTTTTCAGATTGGATTCTGTCTTTTATTTATTTCTTCAGTAACATCGTTGTCAGCTGTGATTACGGCCTTCAGATACTTAAAACGTTGTACTGTTTCGAAATTGAAGGTTTTGACAGTCACATTTTGTCCTATTCTGTCTCTTCGTGTCGTTCTATTTATACACATATATTTCGTCTTCTCTTCATTAATCTTCAGCCCTACTTCGCTTGTTGCTCCTTCTACCTTGTTAAAGTTATCTTTCGTGAATAGGATGGAGTCTCCAACGAGATCGAGATAGCAATTCTGTTTTTATTTCGGCCGACCTCATGTCTTTCTCTAATACATGGTTAAAAAGTAGTGGAGATAACGCATCACCCTGTTTGAGTCCAGTGTTGATTTCAAAGCTGCCAGACAGTTTATTATTTACACGTACTTTAGATATTCCATCCTCCATACAGACTTTGGTCTTCCAAATGAGTTTCTTTGGTATTGAGAACTCCGCCATGGCATTCAATACTTGGCTTCTTTCTACGCTATCATATGCCTGTCGAAAATCTATGAAAAGATTGTGTTTGGGTCTGTTATACTCCCATCCCTTTTCTAGAAGTTGTCTCAGCGTGAATAGTTGATCTATTGTTGATTTGTTTGCCCTAAAACCGGCTTAATATTCGCTTAGGACATTTTCAGCATAAAGGATTAGTCTACTTAGAATGATGTTTAAGAGGGTTTCATATGCCGTGTTTAGGAGTGAAATTTCTCTATAATTCGCGCATTTTGTTTGGCTCATTTTTTGTGGATGGGCACTATTATGTTATCCTTCCATCGTGCTGGTATTCTTTCTTCTAACCATATGTGCGTTATTAGCTGGTGGATTTGGCGATGTAGTGCGTCTCCTCCATATTTCAGAAGTTCTGCTGGTATCTCGTCCATACCCGGCGCTTTGTGATTTTTTAGCTTATTTAAGGCCTTTTGGTTTTCTTTAAAGGAGAAATTTTTGACGGGCATGTGCGCTGTGATATAGATATCTTCTTTTTGCTGTTCTTCCTGTATGATGTTTAGAAGGTCCCTAAAATACTCTTTCTATTCTTCAGTTACTTCTTTACCGTCGATTATCATACGGCCTTGATTGTCTCTCAGTGTGTGGATGGAATTGGTTCTATGTCCTCTTTTCTCAGAGGAAATTGCTTTATAGAATTCTCTGGAGCCTGGTTTGGGCCGGTCGCTCTCCATAGCTTCAGAGCTTCATGAGTACCAGTGTTGTATGTAAAGTGTCGTTTCAAGAAAGCAAGTTTGCTGACCGAGAATGATGGAGAAATGTTTTGTGTTTATACTAAAATTGAGAAAATCAATATTAAAAAATAATAATTATTTCATGAAATAAATATAAACTGTTTATTCGTACCTAGTCTTCTTTTATAAAAATATAAGCAATTGTATAGTAATAATATGTTATTTCATTTTATTTTAGTTGTTCAATACAGCAGCACTACACTACAATACATCTTAGAAATAAAATTACAATTGCAAGAAAATTAAAAACAGATAGATATCTAATATTTACATAAAAGTAAATATACTGGATGTAGTGAAAAGTTACTTGATACGTTGTCATGATTTTTTTTGTGGAGAAAAACCGTTTCTGTAGTTCGATATTTTTACATATTGAAACTTTTAAAACACTTTCAAAAATTTTTTTATCGTCCGATTGAGATGAAATTTTCAATCAAGTTTTTGTTTTACATATTTGACAAATCAATCTAAAAATTGCTGTCACTTAAATTATCTAAATAGTGTGTATTTACAAGTATCGTCAAATCTGCAATTACTTTTTTTTATTCTTTCTTTTTTGTTACAAATTAAATTTATGCTACTTTAGTATTTCCTTTAATTTAATGTATACTTTATATGTTTATATAAAGTATATATATATATATATATACATATATATATATATATATATATATATATATATATATATATATATATATATATATATATATATACTTATATATATATATATATATATATATATATATATATATATATATATAATATATATATATATACATATATATATATATATATATATATATATATATATATATATATATATATATATATGTATATACATGTATGTATATATGTATACAGTGATGAGTGCCTTAAGAACCGGCAAAATAACGCAAAAGATAGAAAACCTAATACGTTGTGAAATAAAAAGAGATGAAAGTAGTAGAGGTGGGAAATTATCGATAGAAACCTATAATTTACATTACATTATATTAGGACTATCGATAGTTTCCCACCTTTAGACGTTAGCTTATGAGCTAGTTGACTTCAGTCATAATATTACAAGTATGACGTCAAACATTAACACTTTTTAAATTTCGCATAAAGTAAAAACTGATTGAAGGCAATAAAGCCAATGCAAATAAACAGTTTAATTAGTAGTAATTTGATAACTAATTCTTTGTTGACGAATACAGAATAAGAAGCTATGATAATTCTGTATTGACAAGAGTGTATGCGACGTCTCAAATCATAGTTTATTATTGATCGATACCTTAATTTTGGATAAAAAAATACTCCTACTTAAACTGTTTTTACTTGCATTACGTGAAACATATTACTATGACTGAAGTCAACCATAATATAATGTAATGTAAATTAGAGCTTTCTATCGATAATTTTCCACCTCTACTACTTTCATCTCTTTTTATTTCACAACGGATTATGTTTTCTATCTTTTGCGTTATTTTGCCGGTTCTTAAGGCACTCATTACTGTATATATATATATATATATATATATATATATATATATATATATATATATATATATATATATATATATATATATATACTTTAATTTAATGTTTTTCAACAACTTAGATTGCCCATAGAACCTTCATAATTCATCTTAAAATCTCTATAACATACAGGTATATCGTCTATTAAAATAGTATCGTCTATTAAAATAGTTAAAACACGTATTTACGTAAATATAGCTATTTTATTAAATTAAATCAAACTCGTTCACAATGGTCATAATTAAATCACACCAAATTATTATCTGTATTTATGTGTCATCACCGAACTACTCGTTACCATATAAGGCAATTAGTGACCCAAGCCAATCACCGTATTAGAAGTTGAGTGTGACTTCACAATGTCATAACAGAACTACCAGTATTCCATCTTAAGCTGATTAGGACACTAGGAAGTTAGTGACTTAAGCTGATCAGCGTATTAGGATAATAGTGTGATTGCAGGTAGAGCATCAAATTTTATTCATCCATTTAATAGATTACGCATAATATTTGGTAGTCAAATTTATATATATATATATATTTATATATATATATATATATATATATATATATATATATATATATATATATATATATATTTAAGCCCTTTTCTCTATTTGGATTGCCGAATATATGCCTCTTCTAGTTCTCGCCATTCATCTCTGTTGTTTGTAAGACGTTTCCACATTGGCCCTGCAGTTCTTTTAATATCGTCGCTCCATCGCATTTGCGGTCGTCATCGTGGTCTTTTGGCTTCATATGGCCGCCAATTCCAGATTTGTTTATTCCATCGGCCATCCGTAAGACGTTCGTTATGTCCAGCCCATTTCAGTTTAGCCAATTCGACTGCATTTTTTACTTTTGTTCTATTACGAATGTTTTCAATAGTTTTATGGTCTTTGAGTGAGATACCCAGCATCTGTCGTTCCATAACTTCCTGAGAGTTCTGATCTTCTCCATGTTTATTTTAGTAAATGTCCAGGTTTGAGCTTCATATGTAAGTACAGATAGGATACAGGAATTAAATACTTTGGTTCGCAGTCTTTGAGGTATATTTTTATTTTTAAGTACGTATGAGAGTCTTCCGAATGCTGCCCATCCCATTTTTACACTTCAGCTTATTTCGGTAGTCTGATTTTCTTTGCTTACCTTGACATTTTGACCCAGATATTCATCTACGTGTTCTATCTCTGTCCCTTCGATGTTTATCATAGGTTTGTCATCTTTGTTATTATATATATATATATATATATATATATATATATATATATATATATATATATATATATATGTATATATATATATACATATATATATATATATATATATATATATATATATATATATATGTATATATATATATATATATATATATATATATATGTATATTGTATAAATGATTTTTAAAATAAATTTATTTATATTAATTTTTTTGATTACAGGTCTAATAGCTCTACCTAAATGTGGTGAAAATGAGGTTCCAGGCTGTAAACCCTGTTGTTCTCCAGATGACCTTACTTGCCACCACAAAAAACAATCATGTGATGGACCGTGTTTTTTATCTTGTACATGTAAATGCATTTGTGCTCCAGGATTCTATAAAAATAGTACACTAAAATGTGTAAAAATTTAAAATTCTTTAAAAGTTTTGTACTAAAAATAGTAAAAAAAAATGTGATAATAAATAAACTCTCCTGTAAAATAACCTATTTTTTTCAATAAGATCCAACCAAGTAGGGTAAGTTGACCAGTAATTGACCAGCAACCAGTAATTGACCAAAGATATCTCTAAAGCTAAAAATAAGATACCTGTAAATCTTAACGTCTATATATCAGGTTTCCTGTATTGTTTTAACCTTCGGCTAGTAGATGGTGCCGTAATACTACTACTTTATTTATATAGAGCGCGTCGAGAGGGCGTAACAAATTGACTTGTCAATTTTTAGTTACAGTGTGTGACTTAGTATATTATTCATGGTAAGTGAACAGTTTTATTTAAATCTGTAATCATCGAAAAGACATTATACAAACAACGCCATTAAATGGATTCTAATCAAAATTAGATATAGAGCATAAAAGGTTTTTGATAATATTTTAATATATTTTCGAGTTTTTTTGGGAAAAAATCAAGTAGTCAATTATGATATTGAAAATTATACCTATTATCTAGTAAATAACCTGATTGGTCAATTACTAGATTTCGGCAATAGTGACTATTTCCCATCTTTTTTGCTCTTACAATGCACACCATTTATTATTTGAGTTCTTTGTCTTATTAATATTGCAAATGAAAATGTCTGTCCAGATTTTGACCACAAAAAACAATGGTTAACTACTGGCACCGTGTAGTGGTCAACTACCGATGATCGGTGGTCAACAACTAGCTTTACCACTGGTCAATCACTGATTTGAAATTTTTATATTATTTCTTTTCCAGCAAAATGGTTGCCACGGTTAAGAAAGCCAAAGTATTTTTCAAATACTCAGAAAATGACCTATTATAAGCCATTGAGGATATTAGGAACAACGTATGTTCAATACGTGGCGCAGAAAGGACGTATACTGTTTCTCATTCTACCCTTGTTAACAAACTAAAAGGTAGAACCCCGGAAAAACGAAAAATGGGTCCTCCGACTGCAAAGGATTAGTGCGTTGGATCACTGCTTCAGCCCATAAAGGATTTCCTCTAAACAAAAACCTACTTTGTGAAACAGTAAAAGCTATAATCGATACTGATGGTCATCCCAATCCTTTCAAACATGGCTTTGAATTTCAAAGACGGGAAATAAATGGTTTAATGCATTCCTCACGCGCCATCTAGAAATTTCTCAGAATATATAAATACAGCGAGATCCTACGTTTCTGAAACCAGTATCAGGCAGTACCCTGAAGATATACGCAGATACTTTGCAAGTGAAAACGTCGAAGATATCTTACAAGATCCCACAAGAATATTTAACTCTAATGAGTCAGGTTTTGCTACAAATCCTAAAACAGGTTTGGTCTTCGGACCAAAAGGGATGAAAAATTTCTATGAAATTAAATTTGGTTCAGAAAAATAATGCATTACAGTTCTCTTTACAATTTCAGCAGAGAAGCAAATTTATTCTCCTATGGTTGTTTACCCCTATGAGTGAATTCCTGCAGAAATAGTACGAGCTACAAATCCAGACTGGGTCGTTGGTAGTTCCATAGTTACGTGTGTAACACACTTTTTCCATTTCTAAAACAAAAAGGCATGAAATTCCCTATACTTTATTTCTTGGACGGTCATAAATCTCATTTGACCTATAATCTCAGAAAATTTTGCGCAGAGAATGGAATTTTTCTTTACTCGGGTTTTCTGTACACCGAGCCGGGGCTTGAACCCATACCCACTGAACCAATCGACAGTGAAGCGAATGAGAATCGGCCGTTTAGCCCGCTTGGCTATTTGACCGACACCAATTCAATGTAACCGCCAGAAAATTTAACATCTTAATTTCCCCAAAAAAGACAAAATGCATGCAGACAGCAAATTTACTAAGATGTCAATTGGAGCTAAAAGGTCAGTCAATAAAACAAGTTATAGAGTTTAACTATCTAGGCATCACATTATCTAGCTACGGAAAGCTCGAAACAAAAGTTAAAGATCAAGTTAATAGAGCAAACACAGCCGCAGGTTACCTTAATGAAACGATATTGAGACATAAAATATCAAGAAAGAAATGAAAGGCATCATTTACAAAATACATCATTCGACCAATATTAACATCTTCTTCCCCTATAGGAAGACGATTAGTAGGAAGACCAAAAAAAAGATGGGACGACAACTTACTGGAGGCACATTGAAAAACAGACAGAGCCATATCTCCATAAAGAAAAGAAGAAGAAGAAAAGGAAATAGAAGCAGAAGAAGAACTTGATTCTATAGACATAACTTCACATTTGTATTTATTAGACGGATTCAAAAATATTTATAATACGTATTGTACAAAACCCACGTTCTCACAGTTATATTGAAAAGTATGAAGTTTGTGTTTGATAACATTTTGATAAATATGGAGAGTGACATAGTGTTTCCAACTATTGATACGAGTTCACAATATTGTTAGAATAATGAAATCTCTAATCAATGAAAAATTGATTTTCGACTATAATCCATTTCGATAACACTTAACAAGATAATCCAATATTGTGTTGAGAACTTCAGCTATTTCGGTTCCATATGGATATAAGCCTCATTGTTCTTTCTTCTATAGAACTTAAGACTTTATACCGTATTACTTTTAATTCATTCACCATGAATAAGATAACCTTATAAATAATTAAAAAATACGAGGTTCCTGATTAGACTTATCATAATATTTTTGTTTTGTTGGTTGTTGCAAAATTATATTTTGTTAAACCAGATAAACACTTAAATATTCTATTTTCCTTGCATTTGCTATCTATTAAATACTAAGTTACTAAGCATATTAAGTAAGCTGTACAGGAAGATTATTTTTAACATGAAGTTATTTTTGATTTGTGTGTTGATTGCGGTTTTGGTTCAAAATTCATTTCAAGAAGGTAAGTTTAATTAATTCGGTGTTATATTTCTATTTAATTAAAACTTAATTGGCATTACAAAATATATATTTATGAGAACATTATAGAAAACTTTGTAATTTGTTTATCGATAATCACTTCGATTACATTCTGCTGTTTGTAAAACCTTAAAATAATCCTTTTTATAGAATATGTCTTAATTGCTTGTCAAATCTAGGAATGGCTTTAGAAATCTTGCCGGTCAACGCCGAGTGCAGACAAGGAAAGTATTCTAAGATACAAAGTTGGATTAGATTAGATTAAGAGAGGTGGCCTTTCGGCCTATTCCACTGCGACCTTTTCAGATCTATTGTGGTCCTCTAGTTCTAGATAACATTCTCTAGCCTGACCCTTTTTATACAGTCTAGTAGCTTCGAGACTGTACCTTCTATGTACAAAGTTGGAACTCGCAGGTACTCGACTAAGTTGTAATGGTACAATCTCAAAAATTTCTTATCGATCCTATGGCTCTACAGCCCAATTTAAGCCCTGGCCTCCAGAAAACTTCTCCATTCATTACGGAGTGTAGCCATTCTTCACCACGATGCAATGCTAATGAGATTTCTTGCGTCCTCATACACATTATCCTCCCATCACGTTCTTGGTCTCCCAATAGGTATTTCCCCCTGAATCCTTGTATTTAACAGTTTTTTGGAAGTCATGGAACAGTTTTTTCTCTTATCTTAAATACAAGGCCTGCCCATTAAAGACGCTGTTGGCGGACAAACTGAGATAAAAATGGTTCTTTAATTATATTATTTATTTTATAATTGTATCTGATACGCCACCTATTGTTCTTATTTAGTACCTTTTTTTTTAATTTCCATGCAGTTTATAAATTGTTGAGTTAATATCCAAGTTTCACACGTATAATTCACTATCAGTCTGATTATGGTCTTGTAGATTCGTATCTTAGATTATAGTCCAGATGTTTTTAAACCACGAGACGTTGTACGTCTCGTGAATTAAATATCTGGTTCATACTAAAGTATGTCGTATTGGCTAGAATTATTTTTCTGCTAAGCTCTAAATCTAAGCTCTAAGCTTTGCCATTCAAAGCCGAGAGCAGGCAAGGAAAGTATTCTAAGATACAAATTTAGAACTCGCAGGTACTCGACTAAGTTGTAATGGTACAACCTCAAAAATTCTCATCCATCCTATGGCTCTACAGCCCAATTCAAGCCCTGGCCTCTATCAGAAAACTTCTCCATTCGTTACGAAGTGTAGCCATTTTTCACCACGATCCAATGCTAAGGAGATTTCTTGCGTCCTCATACACATTGTCCTCCCATTACGTTCTCCCAGGTCTCCCAATATTTTGGGAGACCTGGAATTTTTGGAAGTTTTTTGGAAGTCTTGGAACAGTTTTTTCTCTCATCTTAAATACAAGGCCTGCCCATTTAAGACACTGTTGGCGGACAAACTGAGATAAAAATGGTTCTTTAATTATATTTTTTATTTTATAATTGTATCTCATTCGCCACCTATTAATCGTCTTAGTAACTTTTTTTCAAAAATTTCCATGCTGTTTATAGATTTTTGAGTTAATATCCAAGTTTCACACGTATAGTTCACTATCGGTCTGATTATGGTCTTGTAGATTCGTATCTTAGATTATAGTCCAGATGTTTTCAAAACCACAGGACGTTGTAAGTCTTGTGCTTTAAATATCTGGTTCATAATAAAGTAGGTCGTATTGGCTAGAATTGTTGTCCTCTGTATGATGAATCCTAAATAAATAAGTTATTTATTTTTTATAACTTGTCAACTGCCAGGTTGTATAAGTTGTCTCTTCGATTTGCATAAAGTATTGTTTGTGTTAAAAAAAAAAAATTATGCATATAAACTTATGCAACAAAGAAGAACACGGGATAATGAGCAAATGTACAAAGATCTTAGGAAGGAGGAAAAACGCATACATCGAAGGAAAAAGCGGACCTTCGAAAACCAGATTATGCAAGAGCTTCAATCATTAAAGGGGCAAAATGAAACTAGAAAGTTCTATAATATCCTAAATAAGACAAGAAAAGAATTTAAACCACGGCTGACAATGTGTAGAGACAAAAATGGATATATAGTCAATACCGCTGACGCAGTACAAAGCAGATAAGTTGAGCACTTCAAAGAACTACTTGGTACCGAAGTGGAAAATGATGCGTCACCCCAAAAACCAAGAAATAACACTCACGTAGAACCTCCTTCAATATTTGAAGTGAAAGACGCAATCACACGACTCAAAAATAGCAAGTCCCCAGGAGTGGATTGTATCCCCGCAGAGCTCATCAAACATGGAGGTAACAGCATTATGCACCAAATTCACAACATAATAGTCAAAGTCTGGGAAGAAGAACAAATGCCAGAGGAATGGTGCACTGGAATCATATGTCCACTGCACAAAAAGGGAGATTTGTTGGAATGTAAAAATTATAGGGGTATAACTCTTCTGAATACAATGTACAAAATATTCTCCAACACCCTGTACAGCCGTTTAAGTACGTACGTGGAAGAAATCCTTGGTGAGTATCAAAGCGGTTTTAGGCCAGGTAGGTCAACAATTGACCAGATTTTTGTGCTACGTCAAATCTTAGAAAAAACCAATGAATTTATTATTGACACGTTCCATCTCGTTGTGGACTTTAAGTCAGCGTATGATAGCGTCCTAAGAGGTAAATTATACGAAGCCATGAATGAACTTAACATTCCCCATAAATTAATAAGGCTCGTAAAAACAACTATGAGTAAAGTGATCTGCAGAGTGCAAATACAAGGCGATATGTCACAAGCGTTTGAAACATATGCAGGGTTACGGCAGGGAGACGCGCTGGCGTGCCTTCTCTTTAATATAGCGTTAGAAAAGACTATAAGAGATGCCGAGTTACACAATAGGGGAACAATCTTTAATAAATCAACGCAGATTATGGCTTACGCTGACGATCTGGATTTGATCGCACGTACTACACGAGGACTTAAAGAGATGACTTTCACCTTCTTGACAGCCGCACAAAATATGGGCCTTAAAATAAACGAGGAAGAAACCAAAATGTTAGCATCTATTCCAAATAACAGAGATAGAGCTAGAAACGCCGAAGAAAACTTCAGTATAGACCAATATAATTTTGAGGTAGTAAATAAGTTTACATATTTGGGTTCTCTCATAACAAACGATAATGACACATCTGAAGAAGTAAAACGGAGGGTACTGCTAGCAAACAAATGTTATTTTGGACTAAGCAAGCAGCTAAAAAACAGAAATTTAAGCCAGAAAACCAAACTAATAATATATAGAACACTCATCCTACCAGTGCTGACATATGGGTCAGAAACATGAATCATCTCCAAAACAGACGCAAATCTTCTGATCGTCTTCGAAAGGAAGATACTAAGAAGAATAATGGGCGCATTCTGTGAGAATGGTATTTAGAGAAGGCGATATAATTTCGAATTGTACGAGAAGTATAAAAAAATAGTAAATGGTAGAGATGTAATATCCTTCATAAAAATAGGTAGGCTTAGATGGGCTGGACATGTGTCAAGAGCAAATGAAAATTTGCCCACCCAAACGAACTCTATTATCGGTCCCAGTGGGAAATAGGAGTAGAGGCAGACCACGACTGAGATGGAGGGACGGTGTGGACGAGGACGCAAGGAAAATCGGCGCGGCAAATTGGCAACGGTTGGCGATGAACAGAAACGACTGGCGAAATAGACTGGGGAAGGTCAAGGCTCAACTAGAGCTGTAGCACTACTGATGATGATGATGATGATTGTTTGTGTTAATTGACATACCTATTAATTTATCATATTTTTTTATTATTAACAAAATCGCATCAGCCAAATTGGCTATTAGCGAAACAATAGTCGCGAACAATAATTTGTATTACATTTATATTGTTGTGAATTTATTAAAAGGTTCAATATTTATAACACTTACGGATTTAATTTATTTCTTTATTTATATTAACTTATCTAACAATAATTTATTATATCCGTACGTAACAAATTCGCGAGCGCGGGTCTTGAGTATTAAACTGCCCTCCATATAAAAATGTTGTATTTATATACGAAATCCTGATATACTAGAACAGCATCGAAAGATCGCATTGTCTTGCATCGAAAAATCGAGAAACATCTAGTTGGAGAATTCACCATAATTCGAAATCTAGAACCTCCGGCGAAATTTCTACAACAAAACAGAATATTAGTCATCATATATTTTACAGTTATTTTTAGGCCAGGATTTTTATCGTAACATTGCCCCCCTCTTAAAAGATGGTTCCTCCTGGAACCTTGTCGGGACTGGAACCGGAACTGTATGCTGGTATCGGCAACTGGACCCTCTTTTACAACTTCCAGTTGTATAAAAATGACAAGGGACGGTTTTCTCTCCGCACCAGTAACTATGCGGATTGCAACAGACTAACACCTGGACTTCGGTGTCTTTGAAGATCTCCTCCACCATATTTCGGATAACCCTCCAATCTAATTGGCGGCACTCCAACTTTGGCATGGCTAACTTTTGCACGTCGGACTCTAGTACGTGCTCTCTCAATTGAAGTAAGGCTTCCCATACATCTCGGTAGGTAGGTTGGTCACGGGCAGTGTCTTTTGTTACCAGGTAGAAAAGGTAACGTGATGCATCTTGGAGTTTCAAGGTTTTACCGGGAGCTGGCACCTGGCATTGAAGTTCTGCAACTCGACCAAACTTCCTTCGAAAGACGGATGCCAACCCTGGTGCGTCTTTGATACTGGCCGGGATGGTGAGGGCCAGCGAGTAGTCATCGGGGAGCGCGAGTAGATCTTGCTTTTCTTCAGTGGTAACACCATGTCTCGCTTTACCGGTACCTCCATAGGCACCCATGAATTCCTCAAACGTGAGGTCAGACACATCGTGGACTTGGTTTACTTCCACTTCTTCATCTACGTCGTGGTCACCTTCGAAAGACGCCAGCCGGTTATGGTGTACTATCATCGGCTTTCCCTTCGGAATCTTGCTTATTCGGTAGATGACATCGTTGATCTTCTCCATAATGAGGTATGGACCTTCCCAAAACTGCTGCAATTTGGGAGAACAACCTTTTCGCTTCTTGGGATTATACAGCCATACTTTGTCGTTCTTCTTAAAGCAACCCTTTTCGGCTTGTGTATCGTACCGTTTCTTCATTCGGTCGCTAGCGATCTGAAGGTGGGAACGGACCAACTCATGTACATCGTCCATTCTTCTTCGTAATTCGATCACATAATCTTCACCTGCTACATCTTCTCCGGGTCGACACCCAAACTCTAGATCACAAGGTAGTCGCATTTCGCGTCCGAATAGGACTTTCGCTGGTGTCTGGCCTGTTGATTCGTTAACAGCAGATCTGTAGGCCATTGTGAAGAACGGAAGGTATTGGTCCCAGTCTCGCTGATGATCGGACACCATCTTTGTCAAATATTTGGCAACTGTCCTATTCATCCGTTCTACCATACCATCAGATTGCGGATGATATGCTGTAGTTCTTGTTTTCTTCATGCCTAGTCTATCACATATTCCTTGGAATAGATCGCTTTCGAAGTTCCTGCCTTGGTCACTATGGATCTCCAAAGGCACTCCAAATCGGCTGATATATTCTTGGATCAACTTATCTGCAACGGTGGCGGCCTTCTGGTCTGGAAGTGCGTAAATCTCGACCCACTTACTGAAGTAATCCATTACTACCAGCATGTACTGGCCTCCATTTTCACATTCTGGAAATGGCCCAGCGATGTCCAAAGCTATTCTTTCAAACGGGCTTCCAACATTATATTGTCTCATAGGAGCTCTCCTTTTTCGGTAAGGCCCGTTACTCGTGGCACAAATAGTACATTTCTTACACCAGTCTTTTACATCGTCGGAACTGTTCATCCAATAAAACCGTTCCCGAATTCGCTGAAGGGTTTTCCTTACACCAAAATGCCCTCCCGATGGACTGTCGTGTAACTGACGAAGTACTTCGGCTATTCTGCTCTTTGGGATCACCAACTGTCTTCTCTTCTCTGAACCGTCATCATTTTCCAGGACTCGTTTAAGCAAGCCATCTTCGATGATAAATGAGTCCCACTGGGCCCAATACGTCTTAACTACTGAGCATAGGTTTGATATTTCCTGCCAAGGTGGTCGACGGTTTTCCTCTTTCCATTTTCGGATTTTCTGTATAACTGGATCTCTCTCTTGTTCTTCCCTGATCTTAGTAGGCGTCCAGTCGTCGTTGACAATCGTCGTTCTTAGCACTGCTGCTTCCTTGGATTCCGTTTTGTTGCAGTGGGAACACTCTGCTGAGCATGGCCTTCTGGAAAGAGAATCAGCGTTTCTGTGGCTAACTCCGGCCCGGTGCTCAATCTTAAAATCGTATTCTTGGAGTCGTTCGATCCACCTGGCTATCTGACCCTCTGGATTCTTAAACTGCATCAACCACTTAAGGGCGGCATGGTCGGTTCGGATTAGAAACTTTCTTCCATAGAGGTATTGATAGAAGTGCTCTACTGATTTCACTACTGCCAGAAGTTCTCTTCTCGTGACGCAATAATTCCGCTCAGGTTTTGAAAGGACTTTACTAAAATATCCGAGGACTCGTTCCTGTCCTCCTTGAATCTGAGACAGCACTCCTTCAATTCCCACGTTACTTGCATCCGTATCTAAGATGAACTCTCCTTCTGGCAGTGGATACCCCAAAATTGGTGCTGTTATTAAATGCTTTTTCAACGTTTCAAAGGCATTTTGGCCGTCTATATCCCAGCGGTATTCTCTTGCTTCCTCTGTAAGTCGCGTTAATGGCTTAGCGATATCTGCAAACTTCTTAATAAATCTCCGGTAGTAAGTACATAGTCCAAGAAAACTTCTCACTTGATGTTTGTCAGTTGGTTTTGGCCATTCCTTAATAGAATCGATTTTTCCCTTATCCACGGCCACTCCTTCTTTACTGACTATATGACCCAGATAATTGACTTTACCTTGAAATAGCTGGCACTTCTTGGGGTTTAGCATCAATTGGGCAGCTTTAAGTCGATTAAAAACGTTTTCTAAATTCCTCAAATGATCTTCGAATGTCTCCCCCAAGACGATTATGTCATCTAAATAAACCAGGCATGTTTTCCAAGATAACCCTCTCAACACATTTTCCATAAGCCTCTCAAATGTCGCAGGAGCATTACAGAGTCCAAATGGCATAACGTTGAATTGCCACAATCCAGATCCTGTGGTGAAGGCTGTCTTTTCTTTATCTACTGGGTCCATTTCTACCTGCCAGTATCCAGACTTCAAATCCAAAGTAGAAAACAATTTACTTCCAGCCAATGTGTCCAATGTGTCATCGATCCGAGGCAGAGGATAACTATCCTTCTTGGTAACGTTGTTCAGCAAACGGTAATCCACACAGAACCTCGTCGTTCCGTCTTTCTTCTTAACCAGGACCACCGGAGAGACCCATGGGCTCGTAGAAGGTTCTATCACCCCGTCTTTCTTCATTTCCTGAACAATCGTTTCAGCTTCCTCTCTCTTCGCCTGTGGTAATCGTCGAGCTGTTTGACGAATTGGCTTAGCATTACCAGTATCAATTTTATGCTTAACAACGGTAGTTCTTCCCGTCTTTCCTCCTTTCGGTACGAAAATATCACGATACTGCCGCAGAAATTCTCTTAATTTTCTTTTCTCCATCTGATTTAGAGACTGTCCTGCAACTGCAACCATTTGGTCGAATTTGTCGTTGGAATTATCAGATGTTGTCGCCTGACGGATTATGGATGTCACAGGTACACAAGTTCCTACTTTTGTCTCTTTCTTTATGGTCACTGAGTAGTCGTTGACATTGATAAGTCTCACAGGAATTTCTTTAGCCGAAGTCACCAATTCCTTTCCAATTATGATTCCACGGCCAACCTCATCGTCGTGGTTCCAAGGCTCCATCATAACGGGTCTCCCTTCGTCCACAATTCCCTGTATCCGCGCTACTATGATCGTTTCGCTTCTCGCAGGCACGACTGTATCTTCTGTAATGGCTGCTTGCACAGTGTTGTCATTATGTGGATGGAGAAATACCTCCTCGTTGCCAACTTTGATTACCTTATTCTTAAAATCCAATTGGAATCCATGCATATTCATTACGTCCATTCCTAATATAACATCCTCTTCGATGTCAGCAACTATAACAGTATGGACGAACTTTTCTGCTCCAATTCCCAATTGTACCTGTATTTCTCCATGAATGTTGGCATTTTCACCTGTAGCGGTCCGAAGTCGCAACCTCGTTGGTAACAGTTTCTTACGGCTGTTTATAACTGTTGGACGTATAATGGTTCTGGTCGCTCCGGTATCCACCAACAACGTATGTCTTTTACCATTTATTTCTCCATCTACATATACACTATCTTCACGACATTTCAAAGAAGCTATTAGTATGAGAGGGTCTTTGGAAAAGTTTTGGGTCGAAGCTGCCCCCCTAAGGCTGACCCGTTCTAGTTTTCCTGATGGTGAGTTTCTTGATTTGCGTCGTACCTAGGGTGCTTACAGGAGCTTCGTACGTGTCCTATTTCGCCACAATTCCAGCATCTGATGATCTTCGTTTTCTTATATGTCATGCTTTTCATCATATTAACGAGCTGGTCAAGTTTATCTTCATCTCCTTCCTCTTTTACAGTCCTAACTTTACTGTACCCGCCAGAGGCCTGCGTAGCTGACTCGTATTCGAGGGCGGCGGATAAGACATCAACCAGCGTCTTGTGACGAGCTAATCGTAGTGTTCTCTGCATTTCATGATCACGAAGACCATCAATAAACGTTTGAACGGCCAATTTTTCCATCATGTCTTCGGGAGCTGTTGGATAAGCATATCGTACTAATCTGGCAATATCTACCTCATATTCTTGAAGAGCCTCATCTTTCTTCTGTCTACGATTTTTAAGCTGCGACTGATATACATGCTCCAAATGTTCGTGTCCATATCGCATATTTAACCTCTTCTTCAGTTGTTCGAAATCATCGGTCTCCTCTACGGCTATGGTCTGAAGCACATCTAAGGCATCTCCTCGAAGAGCGATAGTCAGGTTTACCGCCTTTTCTTTTTCAGACCATCCATTTGCTCTTGCGGCTGATTCGAACTGTTTCATGTAGTTGTTCCATGACGATTTTCCATCGAAAGTTGGGACTTTCACATGGACAGAACCTCCACTTCCTTCAAATTTCGGCCGTGTTTCCAACTTACATTTCGTCTCTTCTTCTTTTGTCTCCACTGTAATTGGATTGTTTCCTCTCTCTGCTGTCCCTGTTTCCTCCAGCTTCTTTTCCATCTCTTTCATCTTCTCTTCGAAGGCCAACATATCGGCAGCAACTTGATTTTTTAACGAAGACATTCTTTCGTCCAGGGCAGACATCTCAGAAGTTACTTTAGAAATGTTGGCAGAAACTTTACTTTCCAGAGACGAAATCTCGTTAGAAACTTTGTTTTCTAATGACACGATGTCGCCAGAAACTTTGGCTACATCATCAGAAACTTTGGCTACATCAGACGAAACTTTCGAAATATCGTCAGAAACTTTGTTCTCCAATGATGCGATGTCACCAGAAACTTTGTTCTCTAGTTTCGAAATATCGCCAGAAACTTTCGAAATCGAGGAGAGGACAGCATCTTCAAATATATAAGTCTCTGGATCTAGACCTTCTTCTAGCAAAGCGTTCTTTAGTCGTTGGACTAACTCAGCCTTTTTTCCGGTAGAAGCTAATTCTCTGTCTTCGAGATGTCTTCTTAAATTAGTCACTGTCAGCTCATAAATCGTAGCCATTTTCACAATTTATTTTATATTCACTTGTATTATTATTATAAGTCTAATTTATGTTCGATCTCACTCTGACACCATTTGTTGTGAATTTATTAAAAGGTTCAATATTTATAACACTTACGGATTTAATTTATTTCTTTATTTATATTAACTTATCTAACAATAATTTATTATATCCGTACGTAACAAATTCGCGAGCGCGGGTCTTGAGTATTAAACTGCCCTCCATATAAAAATGTTGTATTTATATACGAAATCCTGATATACTAGAACAGCATCGAAAGATCGCATTGTCTTGCATCGAAAAATCGAGAAACATCTAGTTGGAGAATTCACCATAATTCGAAATCTAGAACCTCCGGCGAAATTTCTACAACAAAACAGAATATTAGTCATCATATATTTTACAGTTATTTTTAGGCCAGGATTTTTATCGTAACAATATATTAAGATAGCTTTTAGAATGTTAACTTATTGTACAACATGCGCTTTGGCGTTATTGCTGGACACTGCTCTAATATATGTTTGATTGTTAACTTTTCTTCACAGTTGTCACATTTTGGTACTTGTTTGTTGAAAAACACATGGCTATGAGTTAATCGCGTACGGCCCACTCGTAGTCGCGTTAATGTTACCTGGTCTCTCTGACTTGTTAATAATGTAGTTCAGGGTTTTATCGATTTTTTAATATCGCGTAGTTTGACCGATGCCAGTTTCCACTTTTCTTCCCACACATATCGCACTTTACATTTGACCACAGCTTTCAGGCCCGCACTCGTAAATGTTTCAGTACACTCCTCACTATCACTAGTTGCAGCTTCTTTTGCAGCGTTGGCTGCCTCTTCATTTCCTTGAATTTCAATATGGGATGGTATCAAGAGGAATAGAAAAAATTTTCCATTCAGTTGATCGGTATGAACTTTTTGTTTTATCTTGATGACCAAAGAATGAACTTAGAGAGTCTGTGATTATACTATAATTGGTATTATTGGATGAGTTGACTGCAAGGGTGGCCTAGTATAGAGCGTATAATTCAGTAGAGTAAATGGAGTACTATCAGTGGAGTTTGTATTTATTTGTTGACATTGGGGTTATGACTGCAGCATCAGTACCTTTATTTGATTTAGATGCATCTGTGTTTATATGTGTCTAATCCTTGTACATAATTTGGGCGCATTTGATTAATTGTGGGTTTGTTGAATGTTAAAATTTTTTAAATAGATCGGATATTTGATTAAAATCAAGAATAAATGGAGGGTTTTGCTCTGAAATCAATGCCTTGGCCGGTTCCATGAGTATGTGAGTTGGAGTCTTTTTCTTACATTTTTTTCTTTTTTTGGATGGAGCATCATTTGGTTTAACAAACAGGTCTAGACTTGGGTTTTCTAAATCAACGTCTTTTACTGGGAGGTGTGATTATTTCTTTCAAACTGCATTTTGAGCTAATTTGTGTAGGCTGGGTTGTATCTATATTGATGACTGGTTGTGAGGTTGAGTTTTTGAGGATTAAGTTGGAAGTATTTGTGCGTAAAATATCACAGACCTAACGAAGGTCTGGTATAATTGGATCTTCTTGGCCTTCGTTGGGGGACTGTTTATAAAAATATAAGGTTTTATTATTATTTTTATTAAATTCACTGTAACTGCTTGTGTGTTCTTCGTGAAGTTGAATTTTCTGTCGAGATGAACTCCTAGATACTTGACTCTATCTTTTGATTGGATAACATTTACTCTCATAGTAAGTTCTACTATAGGTGGATTTTTCTGCTGCGTAAAAATAATAAGTTGCGTCTTTTTGGCATTAATTTCAATTTGCCATTGGTCTGTGCATTCCAAAATTTTTTCTTCATAATTTTCTGATTTGTGTTTGATCCTTTTGTCTTCTTTTATTGCTGTAATTGCCGTATCGTCTGCATATCGGGCTGTATTTGTTATTGCATGCGTAGTTTATATCTAAAACTTATATAGTATACAAAATTAACAATAGAATACTGTCCTGAGGCATTTCTTCTTGGACTTGAACTGAATCTTGAAAAGTTGTATTAATTAAATATGAGTCACATATTTAAACTAAATATTGAGCTAGCTAAATCTAGTTCTGTTCATTCATCTTATAGATAAGGACTTTTTTTAGACCGTATCGTACGCTTTTTCTATATCGAGTATAGCCATTCCCGTTTCTGGTTCCTGTTGAATCGCAATTGGTCTTCTAGTATTATTTTTCAGTTTTAACATTCTTCATACGTCTTTTATAGATGTATTTTCCAATATTTTGTTTAACTCTTTTGTTTTGTTTTAGTAGAGTGATGATTTTAGCATGTTTCCAGTTGTTTGGAAATGGGCGAAAAATCTAAAAAGGTATTATACTATTGCACTATAATTTTTTTCAAGAGTTCCTTAACTGCAATATTATGCATGTCTTCTGTTTCTAGAGCTGTGTTTCCTTTTAATTTCCCTTTGATTTTAGGAACTTTCGTTGAATTTAGATAGTCTTCTTCTTCTCCTAAAAATTCGTTCTTCCTCTTATTGTTTTGTATTCGTTGTTAACCACTTTTACGGTTCGTTCATTGGACATATTTTGATTTTGTCTATGTGTTTCTGCTATTTTTCTTGCAATTGCATCCCCTTTTTCTTGAGTGAGTTCATTTTTTGTCGATTATTTGTGACATCTTTTTTAGCACTAGGCTTTTAGCATTTTCCATACTTTCCGTGGTTTTCTTTTACTTTTCTGATATTATTGTACATCTATAATCTTGTTCTTACTTCTTCGGGAAATTAATATCCATAAATCTTGGATTCTCTTCTTCCTTTTCTTTGGTGTGTTGTTCTGGTTCTGTATCTTTCTTTTATCATTTTTTAGCTCGTTCGGAATAATTGTTCCTCTGTTGTTCGTGTATTCTCTTAGAATATTGTTTTTCCCATTGGCTGTTGGATTTTTCTTGTGATTTTTTCTATTTTTCTTTCCACTTTTTATATATATTATAATAATAAAAAAATAAAAATGTCGATCGGATAGCCAAGCGGGCTGGGCGGCTGGCTTCTCCTTCGCTTCAATGCGAGAGATGTCAGTTCAAATCCCCGGCTCGGTGAATAGCAAACAAAAAGGCTAACGCAGTAGTTTAAAATTCTAAAATGAATCTGCGGCTTAGTCTAGAATATGCTGGTATCTGATCGGCCTATGGTGGAGCAGTACGGCAAGAGATAAGGGCTTGCGGCTAGGTGATACTCCTCCATAGATCCCTACCGGAAGGGCGTGGAACGCCTAAATACCGGGTATATATATATATATATATATATATATATATATATATATATATATATATATATATATTATAATTCGGCCAATTGTCTTTCCAATTCCATCTTTTTACTGTTTCAATTGTTGGGAGGTTAATTCTTGAAGTCATAATTTCCGTTTTCGGTTTGTGTCGGAACTACAACGTAGTGCCTTCTTACATCTTATATTATTACTTCTTTTGGTTAGTTCATCCTCTGCAAAAATCATCCTATTTCTGTGGTCACAATATCTCAGAAGACTTTTTCCTGCAGTAATTATGTCTTTACAGCCCCATACTGTATAATGACGAATTGGAATCTCCTACAAGGACTACTGTTTCTGTAGTGTTCATCATTGCTTCGATGTTTTCTTGTGTAATTGCATTTCTTATAAATAGAAATAATACTCTCATTACATTTCTTATAAAAAGAAATAATATTAGTATATTTTAGACCATCTCCCGTAGTTCGTTGATTGTGTTCTTTGTAAAGAATATTTAGCCTTATAATTGACATTGTGGAGAGCTTCGAACTTTATGAATACTTGGTTATATCCGCGAATGATCTTGATCTGAGAAGTTCTTTTTTCATATTTTGTAACAATTTGAGCATCCTATCGACAACAACAAGTTCACTGATTTCCTCCGACGCTTTATGTATGTTTCCCGTATTGGTTTGACTTATTTCTTGTGTATTTATTTTTGCAGATTGGATTCATGACATTCCGCTTGTCATCATCATCATCAGTAGCTCGACAACCCTTTCTGGGTCCTGGCTTGTTCTAGGATTTTCCGCCATTCTGTTCTGTTCCTTGCTTTGTTTTTCCAGTTGGTAATCTTAAGTGTTTTCAGATCTTGTTCCACTTGTTCCATGTATTAAAGTTTGGGTCTTCCCTTTGACCTTCTTCCTACTGGTGTTTGTCTCATAATATGTTTTGGTGTTTCAGTCTCCAACATTCGTTCAACATGGCCCATCCAGCGCAGACGTCCGATCTTTATGGATGTTATGATCTCGGGTTCGTTGTATGCTGTGTACAGTTCAAAGTTATATCTTCTGCGCCATATGTCATTTTCCTTTACCCCCTTATATATGTGTCTAAGGATTTTTCGTTCAAATGTGCCTAATAGGTTTTCATCACTTTTCGATAGTGTCCATGTCTCTGATCCATATACAAGGACCGGTTTTATCAGGGTCTTGTATATTTTGCATTTGGTGTTTCTTGTGATGTTGTTAGATCTTAGATGTTTAATTAGTCCATTATATGTTTTATTAGCGATATGTATTATTCTTTTAACTTCTTCACTGACATTGTTATCTGCGGTAACTAGTGAACCTAGGTATGTAAAATTTTTCACGCTTTCGATGTTATAGTCTCCTATTGTCAGATTCTGTAGGTTTCTTTGGCCTGTCGATTTACTGACCTTCATGTATTTGGTTTTTATTTCATTAATGTTTAGGCCACTGCTTTGTGCCGCTCTTTCTATCGCATTAAATGCTTCTATCATCTCTCTTTCGCTTCTGGCTATGATATCAACATCATCTGCAAATGCCAATATTTGTACACTTTTTGTTATTATTGTTCCTCTGGTGTTGACTTTTGACTCCCTAATTATTTTCTCTAATGTGATGTTGAATAGAATACAGGATAGGGCATCTCCCTGTCGTAGGCCCGTTCTCACATGAATTGTATCTGTTAGTTCGTTTTGAATTCGAATTTTGCTTTGTACTTTAAGTGTTTCTTTTATGATATCAATGAGTTGAGTTGGAATATTAAACTCTTTCAGTGCATGAATCAGAAATTCTCGATGGATGGTATCATAGGCACTCTCAAAGTCAATGAAAAGATGATGTGTGTCTATATTAAATTCACTAGTCATTTCCAAGATTTGCCTCAAGACGAAGATCTGATCTATTGTGGACTTCTGCCTGCGGAAACCACATTGATATCCCCAACTATTTGTTCCGCATATGGTCTCAATCGGTCATACACAATATTTGACAGTATTTTATATGCCACAGTCAGTAGCGTTATTGCTCGGTAGTTTTTACATTAAAGCTGATCTCCCTTTTTATGTAGTGGAATAATTACTCTGGTATTCCAGTCTTGTGGTAGTTGTTTATTATTCCATATGTTCACTATTAGTTCGTGTATCGCATTCAATAGGGAGTCTCCACCTTCCTTTATTAATTCTGCGCTGATATTGTCTAATCCAGGTGACTTGTTGTTTTTCAGTCTGGTAACTGCTTCTTGCATTTCAGTCACTGAAGGTGGGGTTGTTTTTCTGGTATCCGTTTGATCCAGTATAATTCCATCATATAGTGGATCTTCGTTTTTTTCAAACATTTCTTTGAAGAATTCTGTCCATCTTTGTAGTATTTCACTCTGTTGAGTTACTATATCTCCTTCTTTGCCTCTACACATCATTGTTCTTGGTTTAAATTCTTTTCTACTTTTGTTAAGTTTTTGGTAGAATTTTCTGGTTTCTGATGGTTTATTTAGTTCTTCCATTTCTTGGAGTTCTTTTTCTATGTGTCCTCTTTTCTTTCTGCGATGTATTTTCTTCTCTTTCCTCCTTAGCATTCTATATTCCTCCTCTGCATTTCGTGTTCTATGTCGTTGTTGTAGTCGTTGATATGCATTATTTTTCCTCTCTGTTATGTTGCGACACTCTTCATCGAACCACTGTCCTTCAGTTGATTTTGGCTTTTTTTGTAGACCTAGGATCTCTTTAGCCGCGTCTTGTATGATGGTTTTACACGCTTCCCATTCTTTGTTTATTTCCTCGTGCCATTGGCTGTTGGATTTTTCTTGTGATTTTTTCTATTTTTCTTTCCACTTTTTATATATATTATAATTCGGCCAATTGTCTTTCCAATTCCATCTTTTTACTGTTTCAATTGTTGGGAGGTTAATTCTTGAAGTCATAATTTCCGTTTTCGGTTTGTGTTGGAACTACATCGTAGTGCCTTCTTACATCTTATATTATTACTTCTTTTGGTTAGTTCATCCTCTGCAAAAATCATCCTATTTCTGTGGTCACAATATCTCAGAAGTTTTTTTCCTGCAGTAATTATGTCTTTACAGCCCCATACTGTATAATGACGAATTGGAATCTCCTGCAAGGACTACTGTTTCTGTAGTGTTCATCATTTCTTCGATGTCTTCTTATGTAATTGTCATTACATTTCTTATAAATAGAAATAATATTAGTATATTTTAGACCATCTCCCGTAGTTCGTTGATTGTGTTCTTTGTAAAATATCTTTAGCCTTATAATTGATATTGTGGAGAGCTTCGAACTTTATGAATACTTAGTTATATCCGCGAATGATCTTGATCTGAGAAGTTCTTTCTTCATATTCTGTAACAATTGGAGCATCCTGACAACAACGAGTTCACTGATTTCCTTCGACGCTTTATGTATGTTTCCCGTATTGGTTTGACTTGTTTCTTGTGTATTTATTTTTGCAGATTGGATTCATGACACTCCGCTTGTCGCAGTTTTAAAAACTGAAGGATGCGGTGTAAGTTTGTTTTTGGTGCCGGTCTACCCTTAAGTTTTTTTTTTTTTTCACCTGTTTGCCCACGAATTTGATATGCTTCTTGCACATAACATAATTGGATTTATGTTCCTCAAAAAAAGTGTACAGGAGAAAGAAAAGGGAGCATATGAATAAAAAGCTTAAAGAGATTGAAGAACATAACATTAATAAAAATGAGAGAAACTTCTACCACTAGGCAAAAAGGATCAGTGAATACCTAAGGTACAAGTAAACAGAATTACCACAAGAGTAAAGAAGGGCATCTAAGAGGAGAAAAGAAGGGCAAGCTAGATAGATGGCAAGAGTATTTCAGAGATCTGCTTAATAAAGAACCAGATGGAAATGATCAGGAGCAAGTGGAAATGGTAGGGGAAGCCAACGACACGGCATAAACAATGGAGACTCCTGCAGTGGAGGAAATAAGAGAAATCATATATAGCATAAAAAACAATGAAAGTGCAGACAACAATGGTATTTCTGAAGAACTAATCAAGCATGGGAAAGAAGCACTTATAACGTGGATATATAGCCTGCTACCGAAAATCTGAAAGCGAGAGGAAATGCCGAAAGTATGGAGAGAGGCAATAGTATGTCACATTTATAAGAAGGGAGATAAAGCAGTGTGCGAAAACTACAAGGGTATCACTCTTCTGGATGTAACATATAAGGTACTCGCCAGAGCCATAAGAAGTAAACTGGAAAGGCATTTAAACGAGCAGGTTGGTAAATACCAGGGGGGATTCAAAAAGGGCAGATCCACCATGAATCAAATATTCGTGTTAAAAATGAATCAGAGCAATACGTACGAGCAACAGTTAAAGCTAAACCTCATATTTATCGATTTTAAACAAGCTTACGATTCTGTGATAAGAAGGCGTCTGTACCATGCCCAAAGAGTACTTGGAATTTCGGAAAAGACGATCAGACTAGTAAAAATGACCTTAATGAAGACCGACAATAGAATAAGGATAGAAGGAAGCTATCAGGACAATTTAAACCAAAAAGAGGACTAAAGCAGAGGGATCCGCTATCCACAATACTCTTCAATTTCTTACTGGAGGCAATAATGATAGAGAGTAAAATACGAAAGAAAAAGAGAATGACGAACTAAAAAAATCATAGATGCACTTCCAACAATACAGCAATAGTTATGATTTAATTTTAACTTTAGGTAGTATTATTATATTAATTAATATTGAAATTGAATAATTTAATGTATAATGAAATTACCACTCCTGGCTTCTTGAATGCTGCCGGTAAAAGGTATGACTTATGACAACAGAAGTCAGGCCCTGGCCTCTGCGGACAATGTGGTGTTAATGGCAATAACTAAAGGGTAACTGCTAAGGATTTTAAAACTCTTTGAAACAAAGGTTAAACAGTATGGACTGATTATTAATGAGCAAAAAACAAAGTATATGAAAATGGGGCAGACCACATATGAAGGAACAGCGCAGCGAAGACTACCACAAACAATAAGAGTAAAGAGTATTGATTCGAAAAGATGATGGAGTTTGAGTGTCTAGGAGTAACCCTAACAAGTAAAGGGGAAGAAAGCCAAGAAATTGACAAACGGAGTTTAAGAGGAAGGAAGACGGTCGGAGCTCTACACAAACTACTAAGCGCAAAAACATCTCAAGAGAGGCAAAATTGACGCTATACCGAACAGTGATCCAACCCACAATCCTCTTCGAAAGCTAAACATGAGTTATAAACAAAAATCAAGAAAATATGCTGTGTTTTAAGAAAGATATTTAGAGGCATAAAAGACTATAAAGACTTACTTACTTACTTACTTAATCAGTAGAACCCATTTGTACCTTTCGGTGTTGGACCGTTTACAATACAATTCATTAAATTACAATATTTGACAGTCTTCTGAGGTGTCCTAGATCTTAACGAACTTTCTCCATTCCTTCCTATTGGATGCCATCTGTGTTGCTTCCTGCCAAGTCTTACCCTTACTCTGCAGTATCTGCGAGATTTCACTGTTCCATTCTTTAATGGGTCTTCCTCTTCTGTTCTTCTCTATTGGTTTGGCGTCCCACACTCTTTTTACTTGTCTATTATTGTCCATCCGGGTTAGATGTCCGAACCATGCCAATTTTTTCTCTTTGATTGACTCCAGTATCCATTTGATTTTCTCTTATTTCTTCATTTCTGATTCTATCAGTTCTTTTTACTCCTATCGTTCTTCTGAGCTATTTCATCTCTGCTGCCTGAATTCTGCTCTGATGTCTTTTGTTTAATATCTAATTTTCTGCTCCATATGTCACTGTAGGTCTATATATTGTTTTGTATATTGTCATCTTGGTCTTTGTTGATATTTCTTTGTTATTAAGGAATCCTCTATTTAGTGCTTGGAATAGTTTTCCTGTGTTTTCCATTCTGTTGTTAAGATCATCCTCGATGTCTCCTTTGTTGTTGATTACTGTTCCTAAGTATTTGTATGAATTTGTCTGTATTATTTTTTGTTGGTCTATCATTACTTCTATTTGATCTTCCGTCCCTTGTTTCCTTGATATTTTCATTATTTGAGTCTTCTCTTTGTTTACGTTTAAGTTGTAATTGCTTGCTTCTAGGTTCCATTTCTCTAAGTTGTATTTCAGTTTTTCTGCAGTTTCCGCAATTAATACTATGTCGTCAGCAAATATACACATCTCGGCATTTATCATTTGCATTTTGTTCCAACCGATGCAGTATTTCTTGAATGTTCTCTTACATTCTTTCACTATCTCATCTATTACATTTATGAATAGTACTGGGCTAAGACTTCCCCCTTGTCTAACTCCTTGGGTTGTTTTAAATGGTTCTGACTGTATATTTAACATTCTTACTGTATTTGTTGTTTTCATGTATATACTCTTTGTTGCTTCTATCAGTTCTTCACTTACTTGTTTCTTCTTTAGGCTTTCCCATATATCTTTTCTTTTGACTGAGTCGAATGCTTTTTTCATATCTATAAAGCTCAAATGTATTTCTTTATTTTTCTTTAAGGCTTTTTCTATTACTTGTTGCATGGTGAATATATGGTCTTGTGTGTTGTGTCCTTTCCTGAACAAACTTTGTACATCCTCTAATTTATGTTCTATTTCTTTTCTAATTTTCCTTTCTATTATGGTTTCGTATACTTTTGCTGCTACACATAGTAGTGATATACCTCTATAGTTCCTACAGTCTCTTGTGTTTCCTTTCTTGTATATAGGTATAATTACTGCATTTGTCGATTCTCTGGGTATTACTTTTCTCTTCCATATTAGGTTATATATGTATAACAATTTTTCTTTTGCTTTTACTCCTATATATTTCATCATTTCTGGTGCTACTTCATCGCTTCCTGGTGCTTTTCCAATCTTTATCTTTCTTATTGCTTCTTCCAGTTCTTCTTTATCTATAGTTTCTGGATTTTCCGTGTTTCTCATGGATACTCTCCTGTTGTGGCTTTCTTTCTCCATTGTATTCGCTTGATTTCCATTCAGTATCAACTAAAAATGTTCCCTCCATCTTTCCATTATTGTCTTATCGTCGTTTATTATTGTTCCTTCCTTGTTCATTATTTGTTTCAGTTTCGTTTCTTTGTTGCTTCTTAGGTTTTTCAGTGTTCTGTAAAATAATTTTACGTTTTCTTTGCTGTTTTCTTCCATTTTTTTCCCGAATTTTTCCCAACTTTTCTTTTTCTCTTTCTTAACTATCTCTTTAACTTTTGTTCTTTGTCTCCTATAATTTTCATATTTTTGTTGTGTTTTGTCTTGGATGTATTCTTTCCATAATTTCTTCTTTTCTTTTATTTCTCTTTTCACTTCATCGTTCCACCAAGATGTTCGTTTCCCTCTGTTGTTATTTCTTGTGGTTCCACATATTGATTTAGCTGTTTTTATCATCGCATTTTTAAATTTTCCCCATTCTTCTTCTATTGTTTCTGTTATTTCATGTTCATTGTCCATCTCTTTCTCTAGTCCTTCTGAGTATCTTATTCTCGTTGTTTCTTCCCTTAGTTTATAAATTTTTATTATTTCTTTGTGTTTTCTGTTTATGTTCTTATTTCTTTTTATTTCTTTTCTTTTGCTTTTGAATGTGGTTTCTAGTAGATGGTGGTCACTACCAATTTTATAACTCCTTTTTACCCTTACGTCTCTTATCCAGATCTTCTCTGTTTTTTGCACTATAGTATAGTCTATAATTGATTGTTCGTCTCTTGATTTGACTTCTCTTGTGATCTTGTGTATTCTTTTATGTTGAAAGTGTGTGTTCATAATCACCAGGTTATTGTCTAGACAGAATTCGAGTAGTAATTTTCCATTTTTGTTTAGTTTCTCCTCCCCATAAGGTCCGATGACATTGTTCCATTTTTCTGTTTCTTTTCCCACTCTGCTGTTCATGTCTCCTGTGATAACAATTTTCTCTGTACAATTATTTATCACTTCTTGTAATTTGTCCCAGAATTCATTCTTTTCGTTTTTTGTTGCGTCTTCATCTGGTCCATTACATATGATTAGGTTTTGTATTGGTTTCCTCTGTATTCATATCTATGTCTACTCTTAGTATACGTTCGTTGTAATAAATCCAATTTTTTTATTTTGTTGATACTCTCCTTCTTTATCATGCACGCTACTCCTGCCTGAGCTCTCTTCGTTTCTTCCACTCCACTGTATATTAGTAACATTCCGTTTTTAATATTATTGATCCTTTTCTTTTTTTCTTTGTCTCTGTTATAGCTACTATTTCAATGTTCTTATCTCTAATTTCTTCCCCCAGTTCTATTTCCTTTCCATTTATACCTCTCACATTCCATGATGCCATTTTCCAAATTGTTTTGTTCTTTTCTGTGTTTAAGTTGTACTTCAATTTGTTTTTACTTTCGTTTGTGTTATTATCTTTAGATCTGCTCATGTCCCTGTTCTGTGCCTGTTTTGTTTCTCGGTCCGTCATTGTGTTTTCTTCAGCTAGTTTTTTGAACCAGTTGGTTCTGTATTGTATGTTATTTTTTCTATCCGGCTTGTTTTTTGATTCCATTTCCACTTAATGCCTTCTATAATTATGAAACCATATCCAATTTTTGTCCTTTTCCCATTAGTCTTTTCATCTGCTGCTATCTTCCTAAGATTTCTTTGTATCTCTATCTCTTTTAATGTTAGGCCAACTTCTATATATACTCTATGTTGGTTATAGTTTATTAGTTTACCCTTGGCTTTCAGTATTTTTATTTTATCTTCGAATTTTTTACATTCGATAACACACATTGTTTCATTTATCTTTTGTACCCTATTTATTTCTGATTTTACTCCCATTTTTGTTTGTATGAAGTTCTCCAGTTGCTCTACTTCTATTGTGTTTATTGGTAAGCCTCTCATTGTTAGGTTATTTTTCTTCTTTTCTTTCTGACATGCTTCCAAGGCTATTTCTATTTTATCTATTTTTTGTTTCATCGTTGTCATTTCGTTCTTTAGATTTTCATTTTCTCTTATTATTTCTTCCATTTGCAATTTGTATTCACTATTTTCCTTCCTAATTTCTTTTAGTTCCTCAATCATATTACCCATTGTATTTTTTATCTCTTCCAGATCCCTGTTTTTCTTTTTATTATCGCTTGCTATTTCTCTCATTAGTTCCATCATTTCGTTCTGGCTGCTGGTTTTATTCGTTGTTGGTTTCGACCTGTCTGGCGTTCGGCTCACTTTTCTGCTCCTGCTAAATATGTCTATCTCCTCTTTGCTTTTTCTTTTACCATCTTCATCAACCTTACCATCCGCCATCTTTCTTCTTATTCAAATAATTAAAGTATTTATAAATATAAATATTATAAGTAACGGTTACGTATCTCCACAAGCGCCGCGCCTACCTCTACAGTTAAATTTTAGCAATTATTCTCGATCCTAACCAGTTTCGACTTCTACCACTTGTAAATACAAAAATACAATTTGGGAGCGACACTACACACGTCCAACTAGTCTGACCGCCAAAACGTGTCGTCATATATATATATATATATATATATATATATATATATATATATATATATATATATATATATATATATATATATATATATATATATATATATATATATATAAAGTAGTTAGGTATTATTGACTGACACGTTATGTAAAATAAAGTTTTATTTTACATAACAAATTTTACAAAATTAAATTAAATTGGAATATTGTACTTACATAACTGTATAATTTTTAAAATAAGTTAAGTTTTAATGTTTTGCAAATTTGAAAATTTAATGGATTAACCTCATGTTGTAAGTTTTTTTACTAGTTTTATACAATGCTATTTAGTTCTAATTTCGTTGTATTTACTGATACCATATTTTAGCATATCCTGAAGAAGCAAATAAATTTTGCGAAAGCTTGATTTAAGAACAAAGAGTTTTACTTTCCTGCCCTATTAATGACTGCAACCTCAAAATAAAACTTTATTTTATATATATATATATATATATATATATATATATATATATATATATATATATATATATATATATATATATATATATATGTTCCTCCCAGTGGTATACAGTTATACAGTTATACCATTTGACTTCATTTCGATTAGATGACATTCAGCGTATTTTATGCATCTAGGTATTCTAAAGCAAATTCTACTTCTGTTTTCAAGCTGTGACTTGGCTGAAAATCGCTTACACAGGGTCTTTCAAACATGTATGTAATAAATTAAATCACGCATTTCCGGGACAAAAATAAATTGATTGAATCCAACTTACCTTAGTACAAAAGTGTACACAAAAAAAGTTACAGCCCTTTGAAGTTACAAAATATTTTTTTTTTGCATTATCTCCTAAACTACTTGACATTTTGTAATAAAAATAGATACGTTTCCAAAGGACTTTCAAAGTTAATGTTTGGGCAGGAATTGTGGATAACAATATAATAGGCCCAGTACTTCTTACCAACAATTTAAATGGTAATATTTTTTTGCAGTTCTTGGCAAACGATTTACAAGAGTATTTGGAAGAAGTGAATATTGCAATAGGGCAAAATATGTGGTTTCTACAAGATGACGCTCCACCGCATTACAGTAATGAAGTGCGGGAACGCACCTATTTCTTGGCCAGACAGAAGTCCAGGTCTTAACCCCATGCACTTTTGCTTTTGGGGGTTTATGTAAGAGAAAGTGTATTCTGTAACAATATAGGATGAACAACAATTGAGGGTTAGAATAATTGAAGCTGCAAATCAATTTCGTCAGAAAAATATGATTTTTCAGCGCATTCGGTTTTCTTTATTAAAACGATACCGAATGTGCATTCGGTATATTAATATATTAATAATATTAATAATATTAATAATACTAATAATATTTACCCCCCCTTAAAATTTTTCTGTGCACTTAGATTTTGTTTTCTTTTATATGAAAAATGCTTTCAGAACAAGAAAGTAACGTGTCCATTTTTATTACAAAATGTCAAGTAGTTTAGGAGATAATGCAAAAAATTGTTATTTTGTAACTTCAAAGGGCTGTAACTTTTTTGTGTATACTTTTGTACTAAAGTTAGTTGGATTCAATCAATTTATTTTTGTCCCCGGAATGCGTGATTTAATTTATGACATACCTTTTTGAAACAGCCAGTATGTATTTACGAGTGTTGGTTTCGTAAGTAGCGATAATTGGAATTTTCAGGTCAATTTTCCAATGGGAAGGTTTTCAAGTTGGGGCGACGCGCATTGACGTGCGCACTAGTCTGCGACCAAAGCACTTGATAATATTATCCGTAAAAGTCCGTATTCATTTTTTTAATAATTAAAAACACTTTTTTTTAATATGTGTGTTGTAATTTGACTATTTTTATTACATTTTTAGAGTTACCAAGAGAATGTGGTCAAAATGAGGAAGCAGGTTGTGAGCCCTGTTGTCCCGAGGAAGAAATAACATGCCAAAATAAGAAAGGACGCCCCTGTCCTGATCTTGGATGTTTGCCTATTTGTAATTTTAAATGTGTCTGTGTTAATGGATATATAAGAGACACTAAATCCGGAAAATGTGTAAAACAGTGCTAGAAATGTGTTAGAATGTAGAAATTTTAGTTTTAAATAAAAATGTATATATTTTAAGTGAGTAAAATAACAGTACCTTAATTGTTTTCTTCTTTTAATTATTTACAAACCAGAATAATGATTTACGAAACGCTATTTTTCATTCTGTTAATCTACTACCAATTTCGTTCAAAGCTTTTAAGAAAGTGGCATAGTTCATTAAAATTAAGAAAAATTAAATAGTGACAGAAAGCTCACCACAAAGGGAATTGGACTCAAGGTACATTCAAATACATGATATCAAATACTTGTACTCAATCTGAGTACATTAGTTGTTCTGTTTTCAAAATTAACTATTTAAAGACTTTGAAAAGACATACCTGATTGTAAAGCACTTTTGCATGCTTTAGTAACAAAGATTGCTATAGTTTTAAAAATGTAGTTCAATAATAATTAATATGACTTCTGGTTGACCATAAGTAGAAGGTAGAGGCATCGAAATTCTAGTTAGGAGACGAGGAAATCATACAAAATCGATGAAACGACTAGAAAAATCAGCAAAACTGCTGAAACGATCAAAGGTTTCTAAAATATTCGATGACACATTTATAGAAATATGTACAATCTAAAAAAATTTTAGAATACAAATCAAAACTACAAAATATGAAACAATTAGAAAACCGCCCTTCAGAGGAGTTTATAGATTATATCTTTATACTCGTAAAGATAACCAAGAATGTTCGTTTTTGAATAAAATGATTGCAACAAGAGCCGTTGCATGATTATGATATCACAGGAGATCTTGACAAAGTCAAACCAATTCGAGAATGTTCAGTACCAAAAGATAAACATAAAATTAGTTTTTTCGACTTATGCCCATAATACTGATTATCTGTTGAAAGAGGGCCTATGGTAGCTTAAACAATTCTGAAGCAGCAAAATCCATTCAACGACAATAAAACCGACAGGTTTTAAAAAGTTATAATAAATTATAAAGACAGAAGCAGTACCAGACTCGATGTGACTATAGTATCAATATTTTTGCAATTCTGGAAAATATCTTCATAGCTAATTATATTGGCGAAGGCCGTAAGATAACCAAAGAAAAATTATCAGAATTAAACAAAGACTTGGTTGATTGTACAAGTTAAAAAATTAGTAGTCCAGAGTTGATACAGCGCTGTTGTTACAAGATGATAATAGATTGTTTTTGTATGTAGTGACTCCACGCGAGATTCTCTATTAAAACAGTTGGTTAAGATAATGTTGCCGAGAGGGGGCATTTGGGCCTGTAGGACCCATCGCCGGCTCTGCGGACTTCTTCCTGTCCTCGGAATTGGACCGGGTGTTGACCATCTTTGCTTGCCACTGATGAAATGGTTTAATACTGCTACTGGTATAAAATAACGGTTACCGTGACAAGTATCTGTTATAGGTAACAGTTTCAAGGAGCAGTTACAAAATAACAGATCAAAAATAGAAAACAGAACAGGTAAAATAGTCCAAGTATTCCTTGACTTACGGAAGGAATAACTTAGTAAACAAGAAAAACAAAATGGTATAAATGTACAATGCAAAGAAAATGTTTCTAAGTGTTTCTTGACTTACGGAAGAAACAACTTAGGACAGAAATATAGATAAATGAAATATGTAAATGTGAGAGTAAAATATGGAAATATTTCTAAGTGTTTCTTGACTTACGGAAGAAACGACTTAGAGTGAAAAAATAAAATACTCAAAATATAAAACGAGGAATAAAAAAATGAAACAGATTATAGAAATATGTCTAAGTGTTTCTTGACTTACGGAAGAAACAACTTAGAACAAAAAAATAAACAAGAGAATCAAATATAGTAAAATAAATGCACAAATATTTATAAGTGTTTCTTGACTTACGGAAGAAACAGCTTAGCAAAATATGGAAAAATGAAATAGACAAATATATAAGTATTTTCTTAACTTACGGAAGAAAATATCTTAGATAAAATATCAGAAATAATAATGCGATATGAAAATATTTCTAAGGGTTCTTTTGACTTACCGGAAAAGAACGACTTAGACACACAATAAAATAACAAGTCAGATATCAGAGAAATACTTCTAAGAGCTCTTTGACTTACCGAAAAGAACTAATTAGATACAAAGTATAAAATCAAATATATAAAATAGAAAAAGCAAGATAAATATTTCTAAGTGTTCTTAACTTACGGAAAAACGACTTAGACACAAAATACAAGAAAAATAAACAGTCAAAGTAATCAAATAAAATATCAAACAATCAGTACATGAACAAATATAAATTAATGTAATATTCTAACCTGAAAAGGTCTGAATATACAATAATGCTAAAAAGGCAAGCTCGACTGATCGATGAGAGAAAATCTACCTGCTTTTATGTAAAACAAATCCTTTGTTTTACGTAGCGAAAGTGGAAATTCCCTGCATCGAATCAATTAGAAATTTGGATTTGGCCAAACTTGGAATTCCCAAGTATTTTGACCGATATCCAAATTCCTTGATGCGTTCGGCACGGCTGTCAGCTCCCGGCTGACACGCCTCCGGAGGACAATAACATGTTGCGCACATTAAGTGATTTAAGGCAACTTGTGTGCCATTATAATATAAGAAGAGCTTTGTTCAAACAGATCATAGATTGGAAAAAAAATGTAAAATATGATTGAATTAATTTTTCGCAGTTAAGGAGAGACGCTTTAATCTGAAGTGATTATATTCGTTAAACAGAGCGAATTTTACTTCTTGTAGAATCTAAAAATGCCGAAAATCTCTGATAGTCGTGGTGAGAGCTGATAATGAGAAAGTTCCTATTATGCCAGGTTTGCAATAGCTAAAGTATTATTTATACTGATTATATTGTATATTATATACAGGGTGTTTCATTATGAATTGTTCATATAGTAATTGGAGAAACCTTAACACAAAATATGAAGATTTAACCTAAAACACTTAATACAAAGTGTTTTATTACAAATATTCTAAAAATTTTTTAGCTTGTTTTAACACCTTCCAGTATTTTTTGTTCAAACTTGACAAACAGTTTACACATTTTAGAATGTTTTAACTAGTGTTTAAAGATAGTTTTCCGCTATTATCAGAGGCGTGCTGTGGGGATAGATACTTCCTTTTATCCCCTCACAATCTACGCCACTGTCGTAATAATTATTTCAGCATGTTTTTCCATTCTTCGATACTTTTTACGTAATTATCATCCATTTGTCTCAATGCGACGGAGTAAGTAGTTTTCAAGTTATTTGCGTTTAAAGGTAAGGTTTAAAGTATATAATCTTATTTTATTGCTATACTCCATTCGCTTAGCTCGGGCATATTTTGACAGATTCATTGTCGGAAACCTACAACACAACAATTCCTACTTCTCAGTATTAATAGCTCAAGTATCCTACTATTGCAGATTTCTTTCTTTAAAAAAAGAAGAATTATTCCAAATAGTGGAAGTGATATATATTTAAAAAGTAGAAGTAAAATATATTTAAAAAATATATTTTAGTTGTTATAATTTAACATAACTATTTATTATATGGTGCAGATAAATAAATATTGATTGTCGGTAATTCGCAAAATTCTATTTTATTTACTATTTCGTTTGTTTTCTATTAATATTGGCTATGGGTACGTGTGCTTGGTTGTATACTAATTTCCAGCCACTTTTATTCTGTCAAAAAGTAACTAACTTCGCAAAAAAATAATTACTAAATTCACTAGACAGTTCAAACTGGGAATAGCGAACCGATTATAACATCCTTTCATACTATGTCACTAAATAAGTTATATACAATTTAAAAGATTTGGTAAATTCCATTTTAAATTATTTTTTATATTAATGCTTTAGTTCACAAAAAATAAGAATTATGATTTTTATTATACTAAAACAATGTTTCTTGGAATGTTTTCGAATCGAGCTTGTTAATACAATGATGGTTACATAAGACAAAACTATTAAAAAATATATTTATTTAGATAACTGTAACTATATTTTAATAAATTTTCAAAGTGGCCTTCAATCACTTCAATACATTTTTGAATTCTATCACAAAAATTTCTTGTAACCTTTAGAAATATGTTCGATTGATGTTTAATAAAATTTTCGGCATTCTTTATGTCTATTTGTTGACATAATTATTGTCGGCTATTAATTTCTTGATCATATAAAGGACTCCGAGCAAGCCATGGAAACTCACTTCCTCGCCGTATCCATTTATGAGGAAACTGATTGTTTAAATAATTTCGCACCACCAAGGGAAAATGTAGTTGCGCGTGAGCTTGCATAAACCACATATCTCTTCTTTGATTTAATGGTAACTCTTCCAGTTTATCAAAAAGGGTATTTAAAATAAATTCCAAATACGAATTGTCGTTGAAATTTGCAGATAATTCAAAGGGACCTATTAATTATCTTTCATAATGCCACACCAAACATCAATTCATGTTGAAAGTGTGCTTCTCTGACGGCATGTGGACTTTCACTATCCCAAATTTGACAATTTTTCCAGTAAAAATCATCAGTAAAAAGAATATTGCTAACGAAATTGTTATTTGCATTTGTCCTATCCATAATCCATAACAAATTTTGTAAACTTCATTCGTCGAGGAAGATCTATGGGTAGCAACTTCTGCACTGGAGTAAAATAGTAAGGTCTTAAGTCTTCTTTTTTATTATTCTGAAAACTGAAGCATGGCTTATTCCAGTTATTGCTAATAAACGTCTGGTACGTAACTGAGGTTTGATTAGCAATTCTCACCAACACATCATCCTCCTGATTGGCTGTAAGTATTTTTGGACGCCATAGATCTCGCTTTGGACGGTATTGACCAGTTTTTACCACTAACCGCTAGTGAATATTTTTAAAAGTCTTGTAATGAGGTTGTCGTCTGTTAGGATATAATTTTAGACATTTTTAAGAAGCAGCACACACTGTATAATGTGCTTGTGCATAAACTCAAACCATATCAATCATATTGAAAAATTATTATGACGTGGCATTTTCACAAAAAACTCTACTACAGTCTGTCCCAAACCCTTTTTTCAGTGCGTCACTAATTTTGACGTCATATAGGATTTTAAGAATGTCGAGAATTATTGCATGACATTTTAGTTAAATTTAACAGTTGTAGGATCGTAATCTCTCTTTTTCTAATTGAAAATAATTTAATAATTTTAATATTAGTCTTTGCTCTTTCTCGATATATTTCGGTATATTTAAAATATTTTTATGACAATAAATACAAAATTAAATTTTCACTGTAAAATGTCTGATAATACTAACCTGGAATGACAATTATCATTTTATCAGTTGACATTGTGAAAGTACTGTCACGATCAAGACAATCTGCGTCAAATTATATTTATGCGCATCGTTGATTGGATATCTATTTAGCGTATTCTAAACTCCAACCAATTATACATCCGTAAGCAGAATTAGCTTTACGATAAATAATTTTCTAAGTTCTATGTATAATAATCACAGATACACGTTTTTCTAGCTTAATGTGTTAGAGAGAATTCGATCAACTATGACGCACTGAAAGAAGGGTTTGGGACGAACTATATAACAGTAAGCAATCTTATGCTTTTCAATTAGAATTATCGGTCTGACAGTTGCAACACAAATTAATGGCATCAGCCTACTTATTAATAATTATTAAAGATTCATAAAAATTAACGATATGAAACAAAATTTATCAGCAACTTGGTTAAATTATTTCACACGCATGTTAAATAAGCAAAAAATAAGATTATGTATTTTAAACATTACCTTTAAACGCAAATAACTTGAAAACTATTTATTCTATCGCATTGAGACATAAGGATAATATTCTATCTAGGAGACTAGATCTCATCTTTCACCCATTCTAAGTAGCTATGTCATGGATGATGTTATCAGTGATTGTATCAACAATTGCACTTTTTTCATTCCTTTCATTAAAAGATATGTAGATGATTTAGTTTTGGCACTTCCTAAACACAAAATTCATGAAACAGTTAACATTTTCAGCAATCATAATCAACATATACAGTTCACAGTTGAGGAAGAGGTAGAAAGTTTTCTACCATTTTTTGACATGAGAATTGTAAGAACTACCGATAATGTGTTGAAAACCAGATGGTTCAGAAAACCAATGTGTAGTAATATATTTATAAGCTATTCCTCACATCATCCAAACAAAATAAAAATGAACCTTATAACAGGATTAAAAGAACGTGTTTTAAGGCTTTCCCATCCAGATTATCTACAAGAAGTTTTTCAATTGTTAAAAAATATTTTAATTGAGAACTCTTATCCTTCAGATATGCTACATAGGATGCTTTTTTCTAATATTGTTGATATAAATAACTTAACACTATTTTTTGCTAAATCTCATAACATTGTATCCAATAATCAGAACATCTATTAACATTCACTACCTTATATACCGTCATTAACACCTAAATTAATACAAATACTAAAGGTTATTGACAATATAAAAATAGCAACAAAGAACATCAAAAATATTTGATCTTTATATTTTAAAACTAAATATCCTATAGATAAATTAGATAAAACAAATGTAGTATACAGCATTGGTTGTACTCAGTGTGAAGATGTGAATGTTGGTGAGACCGGAAGAAATTTGACAAATCGTATTATTTCTCAGAAAAGTGATTGTAGAATAAAAAAAACCATCTTGTGTTTTAGCAGAACATGTAATCGAAAAAGACAATATTATGGATTTTGATAACCTTAACATTTTATAACGTTTATAATTATATTAATTCTCTATAGTTTATTTATAAAACCAGTAAAAATCACATTTTTAATTTTATTTTCCATATTTTATACTTCTTACATTTTTTCAGGTATCTATTAATAATAAATAAATCTCGTTTTTTATTATTACATAAAAAGAATATTAAACACAATTTTAATTTTCGCAATATAATTTCCAAAAATAAAAATTGTAAGTTTTCATTCAAAACATTGAGGCTTATTTGTAATTGGTTGCTATTCTAACTTATTTATAATTCATCAAAATTCAATTGTTTTTTGTTTAAATAGGTTTTTCAAAATTATGTTACAAAATTTAAGAGAAACATTTATTAGACAAACTATTGTTTTAAGGCTATGGCTCCACGAGCGACACATTGTCGCTAGCAGTAGCAGTAAAATTACGGCGACAGTAAAGCAGTAAAATCGTGGCTCCACGACCGACAGTTCACAGCGCGCATATCGACGCGTTTTGGTCTTGTAGTGGCTCCATGAGCGTTAATATGACGCAGCTACAATCAGTGGTATCTTGTCTGTTTATATAATGTCCGTGTATATAGCAGATAAAATAAATAAATAAATAGGTAAGTAAAATAAATTCACACCGATAGTACAATATTATAGTATGGATAATCTATCATTTCAACAAAAAGGTGCTTTAATATTGGCATTGTGTCGTCGACGTAGGGTTAAAAAACAACGGAAATGGTGGATTCACCCTGTTCTAGTGCCTAGACAGACAGAGGGAAAATTTTTTCTTTTACACAACAAATTAAAAGAATATCCTGATAAGTTTTTTGAATATTACAGGATGTCAGTGTCTTCTTTTAATTTTTTATTATGTGAAATAGAAGATGTCATACGAAAACAGGATACATCAATGCGTGGTAACCTAAGTCCAGAAGAAAAATTAGTAATTACCTACCTTAAAGTAAGATTTTAAATTACATATTTTATAATCCTATACATGTATCTACCTAAACATAAAAAAAAACAAAATATTTAACTATTTAACTTTTATTAGAATAAAAAGGGGCCGCCACCACTTCTTACCTCTGCGTATTCTGTAATTAGCTACTGAATTATCAAGTAGATCGACGGCTCACATATGTCGATTATATTCATTTATCATATTGGTTTGATGTAATGAATCTTCCTTTTCCAATATCTAACTTGTTTTTTTATGTTACAATAATTTAAAAAATTCTGATGCGACATAAAATCTGCTTTGTTGCATTCTTTTATTTATGAATCACGCCAAGCTATCGAAAACGAAACATTAGTACTGAAGGATAATAAAATTTTACTATAAACAATAATTATTAAAATTTTATTTATATGACATGATAAGACAACCACTTATATAGAAATGAATCACCAGTTCGAAGAAGGAAATCCAAAAAATAGATTATCGGGAAATCAATAAAAACGGTTTATTCTCTCTATTTAACTTTTTCTTGTTTAATAATGGCATCTATTATAAAGTACAGTTTGATACGGTTAATTGGGATTGAAAAAAAACTATCCATTGATTTTTGTTATCTAGAATAACGATAAAGAAAATATTGGATTTATTTCTTTCTTAGAACTTAATAATTTTTTGTTATAATTTGAGACACAAAATTGTATGAAAAAACTTTAATGTAATTTATAAAAATAAAGAAACAACTTAACAAACACAGAGAAATAAACAAACAAGAACAAAAATATCCGATTAAATGGCAATACTAAATGGCAATGGATCGCTACAAGCGACAAATTACTGCTATTGGAGCCACAAACGCGCTGCAAATTACTGCTAAAAAATAGGTCCGGATCTATTCGTACGCGACACGACTTTGACGACGCGTCTCGGTCTCGAAACGAAGCGACAATCTACAGAGCGTGGAGCCACTCAGTATTACTGCTGTTGTTTTCATTTATCAAGCTACATTTTACTGCTACTGCTAGCGACAATCTGTCGCTCGTGGAGCCATAGCCTTCAATAGTATTTTTTAAATATGTTTAGCAGCATAAGTTTATTAACTACACTAATTTTTTTGGTGAGTTAATACGGTTCATTCTACACAAAAAGTACTAATTTAGATTTTTGTTCAAAATTATCTCAGCTATATTTCATGTTTTAAATATTTTTTTACGGCTCACAGATTCCTGGTAAATCGATGTTTTCCGTTTTTAAAGGAAGGCCCAGGGGTAGGATTGATAAAGTTGTTTACGTTTTTTTTGGGGTCCCAAAATTGACATTCAGTAATATTTTATTTACATTTACAAATAACAGAAGAAACTGGAAATGTAATCGTTTGATTCGTACTTGAAATTTAATAGTGTCATATGGTTTGGATTCAACATTTTTTGATACAAGCGAAGTTTTGAATATTTTAATAACAATGCTAATGACAACTGTAGAAACTAAAAGATATTTCTATACTGTGAAATTGATCAAGATGTTTCTAAGGAATACAATGTCGGAAGAAAGGCTGACGGCACTTGCCATATTGTCTATAGAAAAACCTCTGACTTCGACGAAAAGGTGATAAAAAGATTTATCTCCGATAAAAATGAAAGGACTAAGATTCATTTTAATAAGTAGGGTTTTTGTAAGTACCTATTAATGTTTTTTGTATTTTCAAATCATCGCCCTCTGAACAAAATTATTACCAGCCGCCACTGTATTAAAAGTTCATACATTAATCCTAGATAACGAAGAGCCAAATAAACAGTCCGTCATCTGCAACATGGCGGGTGTAAAAAGAGGGATTCCAGAGAAGAATAAAATAAAATAGAAATTTAAAAACACTACTTAAATCTTTATCAAAGACTTCCTGTAGAAAATGTCACCTACAGATAGTCTGTCCGGCAAACCTTCTATATTTGTGAAGTTATATTTATCCTAGTAAACTAATACAAAGAATTAAGCAGTTATTCTAATCATTTTTGTTTTTTTGTTTTACCACGTGTAAGTTATTTCGAAATTGTTTTTTTTATATCTATAATTAAAATTAAAATAAGTCTGTATAAAAATTTAAAAATAAGAATTTATGGGCATAATATAAAAACAATTAAATATGTTCAATTAAATAAATTAAAACCTAACTTTCAAAACTATCTTTCATAATTTGTGTGTCCGTCATTAGTCGACTTATGCAAACATGCAAATTAAAGCAACAATATGCATCAATTAACTCAAAAATATTCATCTATCTATATAAAAGGCTAGGACGACAAGTCACACCGTTTGTCCAGTAAGGTAACTAAATACGCCACCTAGGAAAGAAATCTGAACTACCAACATCTGACATTTCAATCATATTTTATTGAAACGGCACGTTTAATTATACTAACAATAATAATATTAATTACATTTTAGTATAATTAATAATACGATTAATTGTTTCGTAAAATTGACAAAAATATAGGTTGTAGTCATTTTAAAATAAGATTTAATAAACAAAATAATATGAAGCTTTGTTAGATTATTAAAGCTTTAGTTTAGATGTAAACACCTAGCGCCACATAGGAAAGAAATGTGAACTACTAACTGACAGAAAAAATAAATTAAAATTATCTGACAAATAAAACGTAAAATATTTATTTGCCAAATAAAGTACCGAATAAAAAGTTATCCGGAACATAAATTATGTTGATTGTAGTTCGTTACTATGGTGTAGGTTATCGCGAAATTAAAAATATAACCTAAATATTGTTGTTTATTGTGGGTGAAAGACATGGATACTAGGGTGCATCGAAAAAATAAAAGTTGGAAATGTATCTAATAGTGTGAAAAACTTGCTAGTGTTATTTTTTAGCATTATAGTATTTTTATTTTTTTTTCTAAACGAATTTTCTGCCCTCCCCCCCGCCCAACGACCTTGAACTTTATTAAATATCTTATTTATTTGGATTAAAATATATGTTAACTCGATCTAATATCAATTAAATAAAACTTAGGGCCGATTGTTCGAACGTTAATCAAAACTTGATTGTAATCAAATATTTAATTACAATCAAATACGTCATAGCAGCTGTCAAAATTATTAAAAATTGCTTATTATTATTATTAATTTGTAAATAAAAACATGAAATTAACTTCAGAAAGATTTTAATTAAGGTTAATTTTAAATTAAAACGCAAAATAATAAAATCAGTCAACATAACCTCCAAATGTGACGTATTTGATTTTAATTAAATATTTGATTACAATTAAATTTTGATTAGCGTTCGAACAATAGGCTCCTAAAATGTTGTAAATTACACATTTCAACTATATTTAAAATTTTATTTGTTTATTAAGTGTCCCCAACCCCATTCAAAAATTACCGCAAAACGTCTATTTCTACTAATATCTGCTATTCGAAAATTCATAATACTAATCCGTTGCAAGATAATTCGGATGGAATTACCCAGATTATTTTGTGCTTGATATCGGCCCAGTCTCTTAATCTGGGGAATTCCATCCGAATTATCTTGCAACGGATAGTACGAATAAAACAAAATCGGCAACCATGCATATCGTATAGATCCGTATCATGGTACAATGAATACACAAGGTATGATACATAATGTTCCAAAATCGGTTCGCTTTCGCGCATGACGTAGTCAAGAACGCTTATTCCCGCAACATTTGAATGTAGTTGTATAGGAAAGACTTTTAATTTTAAGTTTTTTTTATATAATTTGGTTAATTTAATTATAGTAATTATAAAGAGATGATAAAATTATGGTATTATAATATTTATCCTTTATAAAACATAGATATTCTTTATAAGACAAGTTTTAATTATCTTTTATTACACGTAGGTACAGGTTAATTAACTACTCCAGAGTTCGATATTTCAGATGTTTAAAAAGATACAAAAAAGTGGTAATGGAGGTACACAAAATTTGTACGTATATATACCTACTGAACTAAACACAAAATCAAAATAAATAATGACAAAGTCAACTTTATTTATATCGAATGAGCTAGCTGGCCATCGAATATGAGTGTAGTGAGGGCACACAATATTGCACAACATTTAAAATGACATTTTTGTAATATTCACACATAAAGTTATCTTGGTATTGTTTTTAATAATGATAACATTGTATATTTTAATAATGATAACATGATTTAACAAAGAAAAATATGTTATTTTGGAAGATGCTAAATTGATTTCCTCCGAAACAGTTCTTATTGCAAATTGCATAGCAGGCTGAGGCTAGTTTCTTACTTAACAAATCGATATGAAAAAACCATTTAAGGTTTCATGACTAATAATTAATAAAAATAAAGATTTAGACTTACGTCGTTGACCTAGAAGTAGTAAGAAGCTGCTCAACATACTTTTTTGACTCTCTGTGTTCGCCTGAGTACGCGTTTCTTTTGGTTTGGTTAAAAGAGTAGCCGATGTTGATTTAGGCAAATAAAGGCTAGGTACTGCCTCAGGTTTGAGTTTTAGACCCTTTTTAGAAACGTAATTTAAAAGTTCCTGTTGTAGGTAATCTTCAGTTTTAAAATGTGTATAACAAATTCTTGCAGTATTATAATTAAAATTATCCTATCTACAACAAGATATAATCCACAGTTTTTTGGTCACACTATATTTAGGAAATGTATGAAACCTAAGGATTTTATCTTCATTGTCACTATTGCAACAAGCAATTGCATAGCGTACTTTGAAAAAGGTACAAAACCAGATATACAATGGCAAATAAAAACTTTTAGTTTTACAAAAAAATACTATACAGTATAAATAAATAGTAACTAAACACCATTTGTATAAAGACACATATATAAGCATATATCTAAATTATTTTTCTATTATAAAATAGATGACTCAGTCAGTACTGAGATACTTTAAAATATATTTATTATCTCATAACTTGCAATTTGCAATAGTCACCATTGATAACCGATATAATTGTTAAACTTTTGTTTGTATACAAGCTTTCTGTCTTGCCGGTGTAAAGTCGTCTGAAGTCGATATTTATTGTGTTTTGCGTTTGAACTAATTTGTGTCTTATTTTCATATTATTATATTGTTTGATAAGTAAATTTTGCATATAATAATCGGTAGGTTATAGTAATGTGTATATTTTTTATTTTACTAAATATCATTATAACTCATCTATAATACCATATTGAATTGTAAAACAGATTTTTCTCTATTGTACTCTATTTTGTTTTTATTTCAGTAAAACTGCTTGGAAGTGAGTGACAGTGAATCAGAATAAGCAAATCTACTACTATTTACCTATTCACAGTATTTCCTCTGCAGAAAATTTTTAAATTTCAAGGGATTTGCATACAAAAAGAGTACTTATATTATTAGTATATGTATGAAAACAAAAATAAATATTTCGCCTGAATCTCTAGGAGAAGTAAAGGTTTTACGCTACTGAAAATATATTTTTTATTCAATTATAACCAAAACAAAACATTTAAAAAAAAATAAGATCACTTTTTAACCATAATTTCAAAATTAATGTGTACGTTAGGCTGTAATAATGGGTTCGAGGTGGTTCAGGCGATCTTAACTACGTCACACTCCTGGGCCAGCTGTCAAATGTCATGCGCAATATCATACCTTGTGTATTCATTGTACCATGGATCCGTATAGATCGGGCTCAAGACTGCTCGATTCCCTCATCAGTAAGCGTCTAGCATCTGTGCCACACAGTCCGTGAGTGTGATTTTTGTTTGTTTGGTGCGGTGCATTACTTTGCTGTTATTGTTGTTTGTAAACTAAAGATTTTTTAAAATGGATAAGCCAGGACCGTCGGGGATAAAAACAAGATGTGCTGTGGACTGCGCAATTTTTGGACAACCTTCAAATATTCCTGAAAATGTGTTACCGACGTTTGAACAAGTAATGACATTTTGTGCTTGGAGGAGGCTAAACAAAAAACTTGCCAAGAAAGAGACAGCGTTTTACGTTATCGCCGAAGAGGTTGCCATGAAATTGGAGGAAATATGGAAAAAGGCTTCAATTTCAATAGTTTCACGTACAAGAATAATTCAGCTTTTAAAATCCTACCACGACAAATACATCAAGCTTATGAAGATATTTAAGAGCAAACAGAACAGTAAATCTACCAAAATAAAATTCTATGCTTTAAGGAGAAAAGTAAAACTATTTACGATCTTGCAGCATGCGAATGTAATACTCTACTGAATTGTCTTTGTAGCAAATCTCAAAAGGTGCCTCTCGATGAACGAGAATTCTTATAACATCAAAGGGTCCGAGAAAAATGGTGATAAGCTCGGTTGATAGAGAGAGAACAAAACAATATATTCAGAGAGAACAACGACAAAAGAAGAAAGATACCGTAGTTATTGAGAATTCCAGTACCTGAATACGATTCTTCTTCAAGTTCAGAATCAAATAATTTTATTAATCATGTTGATGATGTTACGTTTCAAGATGATGTTTCTGTACCTTCAACCTCTAAAGATGTCAACAAAAATCAGATGAGAATTCAGTTAAAAAAATCGGTTGCCTGTAAAGTCGGTTTTACGGGCGAAGATTTTACGTGACAACGTCTTTTTCTCGGTAGAATATTTATTGATATGAATATTATTAAATTGCACAATAGTTGTTTGCAGTTGAAACGCGCTGTTTCTTCTCAATCGACTGAATTACGATTGATTGCAGAGTGATTTAAACTAATAATTTACTTAACACTATCAACATTTGTCAATAGTATGACATAACCTATAAACTCAGTTTCTCAACTTTTGTGTCAATCTAACAATTAATCAATCAATCATAGTTTACGATAATGAAATATTAGTGTACAATTATTTACCTTTATTGTTGTAGTTGTTGTAAATGACGAATCTAAGCACTCCACATTTTCACTACAGACACAGCTGACGATACTTTAACCACACGTGTGAACTTGTATTATGACGCTTTCTCGGTTTTCCAACGCCAAGAACGCTCGAGAAAGACAGAGACACAAGCACGCACCGATTCAACGCGCCTAATTCTCTAGTGCTGCGCGCGCAGCGGACCGATCATGTTTGAGTGGGAGAGAGACGCAAGGCATTCGCCGGTCCGGCGGGCCTCTCTCTCGTTCGGTGACTCATCGTAACAGACGTGAGCGGGCGTTACACTTTTTCATGAGTGACTCCGAACCACAACCTAATTTAAGACGTTGTCACGTCAAAAATTTTGCAAAAACATGTGACAGATATGGCATATCTGATAGATCTGCAGCTGCTCTTGCATCTGCCGTTTTAACCGATATGAGAATAATTACATTAGCGGACTCTTCAACATTATCGACAAAAATAAAGTTAAAAGAGAAAGGCTTAAATCTCGTTCCATAATTTAGAGACTACAAGAACATTCGACGATTAACCTACGTGGGCTTTACTTTGATGAACGCAAAGACAAAACAAAGCTCAAGTAAAAAAAGGTGCAAAGGTTTATCGCCAAACGATCATGGAAGAACACATAACACTTGTACAGGAGCCAAGATGCAAATATTTGGGACATGTTTCTCCGCTGTCCGGTACATCCGAAAATATCAAATCTTCCATTGTTCAATACCTAATAGAAAATTCAATCACATTACAAGAAATTAAAGCTATTGGATGCGACGGAACAGTCGTAGATACTGGCGTTAAGGATGGTGTAATACGACTGTTAAAGAAAAACCAATTAAAGGAAATTTACCTACGATTCCCAAAGGTATTTTGAAGGAGCTTAGTACAGATCAAAATTATTTGTATGAAATGTGCCGCGTAGTATCCAGTGGGCAGTGTACTTAACAGATCGAAAACCCGGACCAATGGCACATTCAAGATGGGTAACTACTGCCAAACTTAATCTTACTCACACAGAATATATTATGAAGGTATACGCTCTAATGTGGTTCAACATAAAATCCCAACCGACATGTTAATATGGTGCAAAACATCTTTTTAAAACCATTCAATTATCTCGGTACTTAAATAACGAATTAAGAGCTGCAGTCGACGCTGTAATTCAACGAGCTGCATATTTCGGTCATTGTGAAAATATACTTTTAAACATAATATCTGATGAACCACTCCATATTCCGGAACTTAGATTGCGCCGCATCTTAAAAGCAAGAATGTTTTCACAACAAAATCAAAAAACGTGAGGGTCTTCAAAATTGTTTCTATAAATTTTGATGCAAATGACTACTTTGAGTTAATTAATTGGCAAGAGTGTAACCTTACACAACTACCTATCTTCTCTTTAGTTTCGAATGATGATCTGCGAGATTTTATTAAGAATCCGAACTTAGACCCTTTTAATATTGAGAAATATCACTGCCACACAGTGTGTAGAACGATGTGTCAAGCTTGTGACAGAAGCTTCTCAAGCAGTTTGTGGAGCGGATTCGAGGGATGGATTTATAAAAACGCGAATTGATTCCAGAAAAACTATGCCTCGCTTGAATACTAAATCAGAATACATCTACAAATAGAATTGTTTTACCATATTTTTGTAATATTTCTATAACATGCCATTTAAATTTATATTATTTTGTTTTATTTTTATTTCAGTATTAAAAAAACGTTCGTGACATCAGGGAGATAGAAGGAGAAGTTAAGCTATTTGGTTATAAAAAAATTTTTAATTGCATTGTGGAACCAGAAAATATTTTCCAGTTTAAACCGAATTTATTAATTCAACTTTTATAAGGTATTACATTTCCGTTACAAGAAAAATGCGCCTGTTAATGTATTTTTTCTAATCTCATACCAAATAGTGTGTTAGGCAACTTTTGTGAGGTATTACATGTTCGTCTCAAAATAAAAATTTTATTTTGTCTGTTAATATTTTTTCAAAATTTTTAATTATCTTGGGTGGGGCAGGCAGAAGATATTTTCCAATTTCGACCAGATTTTACCAAAATACTAAACAGTTGATTGTGCAACTTATGTGAGGTATTACTTTTTCATCGCAAAAAAAATTGGATTCGGTATTAGGAGATTTAATGAAATCGGAGAGTATGATCAGTATGATGTTTAACGTTTATAAACTTAGTGCGAGAGTATAATATTTAAAGCAGAATGGAACATTTTAATTTTTGTAATGATGAAGACCTTTTTAAAAGGTTGAGATTAAGTAAACCGACAGTGATCTATATTCTAAAAAATATGGTAAATAGTTGTTAATAAATGATTATAAAGGTAGGTGTAACATCTTTTTCTTTACTTGGTTTAGGCATTCAATATTTTCATAATCTTAATAATTAAAAAAATGGATTAATTAACGTTTTTCAAGAGATATTGGTGCTATTAATTAAATAATGGTAGTATAGGATTAAAAAATGAAAAATATGCACATAGTATCTAGATTGTCAGATTCTTTTAATAATTATACAATTCACTAAGTTATATATAAAAAAGACTCACAGTAAATCTACAAAATATCCAGAGTATAGTATCAAATTTTCAAAACTTTTAATAAATCTTCTATATTATAATATATTTAATATTGATTTTAAATTCTGACAATTTCGTGGTACTTCTTGGATATGTTTTTCTAGGTACCTACCAGGTAGGTATACTTAATTCTGTATTCTTGATAAAAAAGTTTAAATGGAGCTAATAGAAATGGGTTCTTACAAGGAGATTCTTATTATAAAGTAAAGTCATGTTTAAGAAGTCCACTAAACAATCCATGAAGAAAATTTCTATAATGAATTCCATGTTAAAACCAGATATGTAGTTGTAGTTGTGTTATAACTTTCAAGGCGACCTACACATTTATCTTCATCCCACTCACTTTTCTTCCTTAGACCTAAGTGTTCTTTGTATATTCTCTTTAAAATTTAATAATTTTAAAGTACTATCATTAACATTGCGTAAAGTAATGTTCTTATTTAGCAATTGTATTGGTAAAATTTCGTTTAGAATTTTTGTTGAAGTTGCCTGAAATTCTGAGAATGGCCCCGTAACTGATGAAGTTGGCCTTTGACTTAAATTTTTACCATCATTGTTTTCTTTTAAATATTTACTTACTAAATATTTTTTCACAGTATTAGGCTCGTCTTGATTAGACAAAATTTTATCAGCCAGATCTTCATGTGTGACATGAGCCAATGGTAGTTCTTCAGCATTCTCCAGTTCTTCCGTGTTTATTGTTAGGTAACAGTAGTCAGGAATTGCCAATATATCAAGTAACAAAATCTATTGTTAGCATTTTGAACTGCAGCTGGCTTTGCATACGCCTCTCCCAGTAGTGTTCCAAACTAGAGCTTTGTAATGTCTTGTTGGATTATTTTCTTATAAATATATTACAGACTACGTTGGAATTTCTTATCAAAGATTTAAAAAAGCTGCGTTCCAATTATTGTAAAAAGTGTGGCTAGGTAGACTGAGAAAATGATTGATTAATGAACTGATTATTTCATTAGCCTCGGAAACCCAAGCATTTCAACTGAGTTGTAGTGAACTGCATGACCATCTAGAATAATGAGTAACTTGATAACGAGTAACAATTGATTCTTCGATCAAAAAAAAATAGGGAAATTAATATAGGTTGATTTTTTATCCATGCCAACTTGTGAACCTGGTGGCATCCCACCAGTAAACTCAGCTATTTAGTTTTGTCCCTTAAATATTCAATATGGCGGTAAGTAAGTATCCTCACCACTGAAGCAACTAAACGGTTTCACCCTTTGCACCTAAAGTTATTCAGTTGACATTTTGACATTGAGTCAAAAATTTGAATAATATTTACAACGGCTCTGTAAATGTAACAATACCGTTATGTAAATATTGAAACTAGAGATAATTAATTATCACAAATTGTATATAATAATATCAACTATAATTTTACTATATAAATCTTGCAAATAAATAAAATTTGTTATTAATTCTTGTTTGAATTATATTTTTTTTATTTAAAAATAGTTGTACCTATTTTACTGAGACCATGAATAAAGTACTTTTGGTATTTGTTTTGACAACTGTCGTAGTTCAAGTTGCCCAAAGTTGTAAGTAGAAAATTATAATGCTTTATTAATGTTTTAATAATTTTTGAACTATCATCGTTATCATCACGATCTTCATAAAAAGGCTCCAGTAAAACACAATGCATTTTAAAATGTTTTTTTTTTATATAAATAAATATGTTTTTTTAACATTAAACTGCAAAAAAATTTTCCATTATCTTTTATTTCTTGCTAAAGTTCAATGATATTTTTTTCTTTTAGTTGGTATGCAGTTTTTTCTATGTATATTGTTCCTCATTTCTTTCTTTTTTTAAGAGCCTTATTATAATGCACAACATGTCTAGTAATGATTGTAGTTTTGGTTAATGTATGAGAAATCGATTGCCATCTACGTGTATTAATTGTAATTTCTATCTTTTCTTTATAAGTTAACCTAACCTAGGGCCGATTGTTCGAACGCTACTCAAAATTTGATTGTAATCAAATATTTAATTATAATCAAATACGTCACAGCAGCTGTCAAAATTATTAAAAATTGTTTATTATTATTATTGATTTGTAAATAAAAACAAGAAATTAACATCAGAAAGAGTTTATGGTTTATTTTAAATCAAAACGCAAAATAATAAAATTGAATAAAATAAATCAGTCAACATAACCTCAAAATGTGACGTATTTGATTTTAATTAAATATTTGATTACAATTAAGTTTTGATTAGCCTTCGAATAATCGGCACCTAGTGTATCATTTTTAATTGTGAACAATAGAGTCTGATATGAGTAACAGTAGTTTCAAATATTTTGTTTTCAGATGCTCATTTAATTTCATTTTAGTATGAAATAGCTTTAGTTTTGTTTTCTGTACAAGCAAAGAGGAAAAATTCTATTTTATTTACTTTGCAAGATGTTTTTGTTAAGATGTTTTTAGAAGAAATAAATTTATTTTTAGAGCCACTTAGAATTAGTTGGATAGATAATATAATTATTTTAAATTATTTTCATTAAGAAGAGTTTACTGCTAATAATTCTAAAGATCTTGCTCCTCTCTCGTTGAACTTAATTTTACTCTGTCTTCATACCTACTTGTCTTCTTTTTATTTGTGTGCCATCTCCATTAATGGAGATTAGCGGTTATAGTGGCAAACATTTCTCTGTCTTCAGCTGTACGCATAAGTACTACAAAGCCTGTTCTACAAAACTGTTCAGCTTCTACACATATATTACACAGCCAGAACATTTTTTTCCAATACATCCTCTCCCCTCTATGTTAGCCTTAATAATTAATTTTGAGGAATGTAGTACTTTTCATTATGTAGCAAATGACTCTAATTTTTCTTATTTTAGTCGTTTTCAATAGTTGTCTTTCTATAATTAGTTTATTTAGAACTTTTTCAGTTTTTTTTGTGCACTAAAACGAATTTTTAATATTCTTCAGTACACATCATCATCACTCTGGCTTTACAAATAATCGTGGATTCTAGCCACCTATAGTCCTATTCGTCCCTATCCAACCCCTTGCTTTGAAAAGCACCTTTTTTCATACTTCTATTGCTTCATTTTTCTAGCTCAGTTATTTTGTTCCATCCGTATTACCGCCCTATCCACCTTAGATGTCCTACCTTAATAAATTTTAAGATTTATAAGATGGTTTCTGGTTTGTTCAATAAAGTTTCAAGTTATATCGTCTTCTCCATTCTCCATACTTGTCATTCACCACTACATAGATTTACCTTTTTCTTCCGAAACATCCTAACATACTTTCAGTACTTTTTTTTAGAGTCAAGGTCTCTTAACTATATGTTAGGACTGGGCATATTTTTATTTTGGAGAGTTTTACATTTGTATTTCTCGATATAATTGAGGATTTAAGAAGGAAATTGAGTCCAATCTCCTTCTTAATTTTTATCTCTGCGATAGTATTATTTTTAGTATTAACGAGCGGTCCCAGGTATACAAATTCGTTCACTGCTTCAATCACGTCATTTTTAATAACAGGTGACCATAGGATTTGTGGTTGCGTGCTCATTTTCATGTACTTCGTTTTGTTTGTGTGAATTATTAAACCCAATTTATGGCCGATACTTTTAGTACTACAGCGTCTTCCGTGCAGCATTTTCTGTTCCTCCCAACAAAATTGCAACATCGCCATATGCAAGAAATTGCTTTATATCGAGCCGGTGGCTGTAATTTGTAAGATACGTGTTACTTTTTCCTACAACACTATGTAGGAAAAAAGGTCTCCCTGGCGCAGTCCGATATTTGTCTTAAAAGGTTCAGACAGTTCCCCGTGGGTTGGTACTCTACATTCAACTTTTTCAAAAGTTAGTTTTGTTCAATTTATTAACTTGTTTGGTACTCGAGCTTGTCCATTGCTTCAAACATTTCTCGTCTATTTACAGAGTCGTAGGCTGTTTGTAGCCTATAACTATGAGGAACTATGCCATATTCTAAGGTTTTTTTAAAGTAATTTTTGGGTTGCAATCTAATGAATTGTCGATTTACCATCTCTTAAACCAGGCTGGTATTTTCCTACTATTAGTTACGCATATGGTGCCAGACGGTAGAATAGTATTGTTAACATTTTTTTATACACTGCATTTAGAAACGTAATATCTCTGTAGTTAGAACATTCAAAGATATATAATTTTTGTATATGTTGCAAAGTATTCCAATATTCTGGTTACTAGGGGGGTATTTGTGGGTCCATATTTCTTTTATGAGCTGTTGTAGTGCGATGAGGGTATCGAGGCCAGCTTTTTTGTATGGTTCAGCTGGGATATTATCTATTTCTGGCAAGTTTTTTAACTGCCCACTTAACTTCAAGAATCCTTAGTAGTTCCACCTTCCTCGTCTTTTCCGCTTACTTTATCTCTTTCGTTTTCAGGTTTCATTCTTTTTTCTCTGTATTAAGTACCTGATTGAAGTATTCCACCCATCTACTCAACACATCTTTCCTTGGCGTTAATAGGCCACCATTCTGACTTCTGAATTGGTTTGTGGTTGCCTTGAATTTTTTTCTGTTGATGTGGACTTTCTTATAAAATTTTCTGAATTTTTTCTCGTTTTTATATTTAAGTTCCTTATGTCATATAGTTTTTTCTTTTTTTTGCGTTTTCTCTTTTCTTGTCTTCTCTTTGTCTGGTAATTCTCTTTATACCCTATTCTTCGGTACGGTCACATTTTAAATGCCTCTAACTTATTCAGGCTCTTTATTTTTAGATTCTACAATTTGATTTCATAGAGAAAAACAGACGAAACAAAATATTTTATGTTTTAATCCTAGTTTGATATTAATATGTGTATAGCAGAATAGACCACGCACCATAATAAAACTGTCTCTAGTTTAAGCAATTCTCGGTTTGATTTCTTGTTCTGGGTCAAGCTTATAGTTAATCCACAGCTAACGTAATTTTATTGATTTACCTGTTCTGGTTTCTTTTCATTTATCAGTATAAGTGAAAGATATTGTGCCTATTTTTGATTACCATCATCTTGGTTTTTTTCTTGTTAATTTTCATTTCAAACTCTGGACGAGGATCATGAAGTTGGTCCAAGACTTTTTGTAAGTTTTGACTGTATCACTTAGTAGGACAGTGTCATTTACATATTTTTTATATTAGAAAATTGTTCTGTTTTTGGAAAATATTTGATTTGACATTCAGGGCTTCTACACCAGTCGCTCTGATTAATCTTGTTAACTAGAAATACGTATAAGCGAATACTAGAGGCACATTAATAGGTGAAATCAAATCTTCACTATGTTTTCTATATTATCTTTATTTAGTTATTAATTTTGAGTATAAGAAACCAGTTCACGAAAGGTTCTTACCTAGGTGAATTGATATGTCGCGGAATGCAATTTTAGATTCCCCATGTCGGTCCAATTTACCGTCTGTTTGCATTCAGAATTGTAGATGGCACAATAATCTGATACTTTGAATACAGAGAATTAAGTGTCCTACCTACCTTTGGGAGATTGTTTGAAAAGATAATAAATTGAAAACTACATGATAATATAGGACATCTAATTAGCGAAGACCAAAGTGGATTTACGCCTGGTAGATCTTGCACTGATAACTTGTTTATACTCCAACAATTAATAGAAAAAAGAATAGCGGTTGGTATCGCAGTAAATCTAGCCTTCATCGACCTAGAAAAGGCGTATGATACAGTTCCAAGACTTAAATTGTGGCAATCTTTACAACTCGGCATTAGTCCATATCTTTTAAGAATAATCACAGAAGTATACAGTGATAACACTACTTAAAAATCGGAAATAGACTATCAGAGCCAATAAAAGTAACTAAAGTACTATGACAAGGATGCAGTATGTCACCCTTACAGTTTAATTTATATATTGAGGCATCCCTCCAAAATTGGAAAAATCACTGCCAGGGAATGGGAATCCCCATAGGAAATGACGCACTGTTCTCCATAAACTTTGCGGATGACCACGTCGTCCTAGCTCAAGATTCTTATGATCTAGAATTTATGATAAAGCGTCTATACAGGGAATACGTAAAATGGGGGTTACAAGTCAACACGAAGAAAACAGAATATTTAGTTATTAATTCAGATACAAGGTTTGAAGTGTTGATAGACGAGGACGTGTAAATCAAACAACTGGAAAAATTTAAATATTTAGGTGCACTCATTGATAAGAACGGCTTGGGAGAAACCGAAATTAAACACCGAATTAATCTTCTTCTTCCTATGCCGTCCCCATTAACGGAGGTTGGCGACCACATTCTAAAAGTTTCTCTGTTTTTTGCAACGTGGAATAATTCGTCTACAGTCATATTTGTCCAGTCTCGAATATTTCGCAACCATGACTTCCTCTTTCTACCTATTCCATTTTTACCATCGACTCTACCCTGCATGATTACCTGCAGAAGACTATATTTATCATTCCTCAGGATTCCGAATTAATTAAGGACGTAAAATTGTAGGATGTTCGAACTCCTTATGGTGGGATAGCAACATTGACAAAAGGAACAAAAAAAGAATAGGGCAAACCATGGTTAAATTAGTTCGTTGTTATTGCTCTAAAGTATGGAAAATTATTGCAGACCTGAAGAGAAGATTATTCGCAGTTGAAATGGAATATTTGAGAAGAAGTGCTAAGACATCAAGGCTAGAAAGAAAGACTAACGAATCTATAGAAAATAACATGAATGTGGTCATGACAGAACATGCACAAACGGTCATTGACAGAATAGAAAGAAGAGGTTTAAAATGGTTTGGATACTTATTGACAACCCTGTGTTACTACTTTATTTACACTATAATTTCAGAATACTTATTCGTCGATTCTAATCTTGGCATTTTGCTTCCAATATAAGTTTCTTATTAATGTAAGTTCTTTATCATCAAACTAATGTTGTGTTAAAATCTTTGGTTTGAACGAAATGATTTTGCTAAATGTATCGTTAATTGTTCTACACGTACACTGAGATGTTGCTACTGTTTTCATCTGGCATGTTACTTCCATAATTCTATTAAATAAACTTGTTAACCAAGTTTTTCCTATATGTCCGTTCTTCTAATGTCTCTAATAACCACATATAAAATTATTATAACTTATATATGCTACGAGAAAACAGTTTGAGAACGTCTTGAATTTTTTTTTCTGTTGGTAAAGAAAATGGTTTTTCAAATCTGCATACACAATGCGATCTATTCTTTAATATTCACTACAACTTTACATTTTTATCACTAAAAACATGTTGACCTCAAAGCATAAGATTCGATAGCACTCCCAATTTAGAAATAGTCTTTTTCATTTTTTGTTAAAAATAAAATATATTCTTATAATCAGTTAATACAGATAACATTCATCTACTCTGTTTTTGAGTTCTATTTTAACGTCTGACATTTCGAGTTTCCGGATCGGAAATCAAAACGCCAAAACAAATAATGTAAAACCTAATTCTCATTATAATCAATAGTGGTTTAATCTCATATTAGATATATTAAGCTTAAACATCCTAAAAGAAACTAGTTTCCGAACCTATATAATTTTTAGCCCATCGGATTGGATTCAACCTTAAATGCAGAGAAAATGCTATACAAGGTTGTGCTCCCTGTTGTCCAGAAGCAGAAGCAACTTATTCCAATAAAGTTCCTCAACCATGCACTGGTATTTGTACTCATGAATGTTTAATCCAATGTACATGTGTTAAAGGATACTTGAAGAACACAGCTACTGGAAAATGTGTTACTTACTTACTTACTTAATCAGTAGACCGATTTGTACCTTCCGGTGTTGGGCCGTTTATAATACAATTCATTAAATTACAATATTTAACAGTCTTCTGAGGTGTCCTAGCTCTTAACGAACTTTCTCCATTCCTTCCTGTTGGATGCCATCTGTGTTGCTTCCTGCCAAGTCTTACCCTTACTCTGCAGTATCTGCGAGATGTCACTGTTCCATTCTTTAATGGGTCTTTCTCTTCTGTTCTTTCCTATTGGTTTGGCGTCCCTTATTCTTTTTACTTGTCTATTATTGTCCATCCGGGTTAGATGTCTGAACCATGCCAATTTTTTCTCCTTGATTGAGTCGAGTATCGGTTTGATTTTGAGTCTTTCTCTTATTTCTTCATTTCTGATTCTATCAGTTCTTTTTACTCCGATCGTTCTTCTGAGGTATTTCATTTCTGCTGCCTGAATTCTACTCTGATGTCTTTTGTTTAATATCCAATTTTCTGCTCCATATGTCACTGTAGGTCTATATATTGAAAACATTAGATTATTTTTAATCATAAAAATGTTATCCAGTATTGGGATAAAAAGTAAATAAGCAAATAAACTGTAAACGGCTACTAGACAAGGCGAAAAGCTCAGGTTCGTTCGGAAAAATATGCTTATGAGATTTTTTTGCATAAGCACTGTTATGAGATACCCCAAAATAAAGTTTAAGTCTATGGCTCCACGAGCGACAGATTGTCGCTAGCAGTAGCAGTAAAATTACGGCGGCAATAAAGCAGTAAAATTATGGCTCCACGAGCGACAGTTTACAGAGCGCATATCGCCGCGTTTTGGTCTTGTAGTGGCTCCATGAGCGTTAATTTGATGCAGCTACAATCAGTGGTATCTTGTCCGTTTATATAATGTCCGTGTATATAGCAGATAAAATAAATAAATAAATAAGTAAAATAAATTCACACCGATAATACAATAATATAGTATGGATAATCTATCATTTCAACAAAAAGTTGCTTTAATATTGGCATTTTGCCGTCGACGTAGGGTTAAAAAACAACGGAAATGGTAGATTCACCCTGTTCTAGTGCCTAGACAGACAGAGGGAAAATTTTTTCTTTTACACAACAAATTAAAAGAATATCCTGACAAGTTTTTTGAATATTACAGGATGTCAGTGTCTTCTTTTAATTTTTTATTATGTGAAATAGAAGATGTCATACAAAAACAGGATACATCAATGCGTGATAGCCTAAGCCCAGAAGAAAAATTAGCAATTACCTACCTTAAAGTAAGATTTCAAATTACATATTTTATAATCCTATACATGTATCTACCTAAAAATAAAAAAAAAACAAAATACTTAACTATTTAACTTTAAAATTTAAATTGTATAAAAAAACTTTAAAGTAATTTATAAAAACAAAGAAACAACTTAACAAACACAGAGAAGTAAACAAACAAGAACAAAAATATCCGATTAAATGGCAATTACCGCTACAAGCGACAAATTACTGCTAGTGGAGCCACAAAAAACGCGCTACAAATTACTGCTAAAAAATAGGTCCGGATCTATTTGAACGTGACATGACCTTGACGACGCGTCTCGGTCTCGAAACGAAGCGACAATCTACAGCGCGTGGAGCCACTCACTATCACTGCTGTTGTTTTCATTTATCAAGCTACATTTTACTGCAACTGCTAGCGACAATCTGTCGCTCGTGGAGCCGTAGCCTAAGAGGTCGCCCAGGTGACAAGTTGTTCAAAATTTTTTAAACATTTTTTTAACCAAGTTGTAACAATCAATGGCAGAGCGGGTACTCATTTGTACAATGAGAATTCAAACCAGCAAAAATGTGTGCAATAGATTTTATTTCTCTCTCTTATACATGTCGCAGCCCGAGCGCACGTCCTGCCATAAGCCCTTCATTAACGATTAAAAAACAATATTTTAAAATTGAATAAGCCAAAAGCACTAAAAGGAAAATAATAGAACAAGGTTTGAACTTAAATTTAGGTCCTTGGTGAATTCAAAATAATATTTTTAAATGGGTTTTTGAGCCTTGAAAATCGTAATTTTCCGTTTTTTGTTTTAGTTTTAAATGACTTACAACTCGAAAACGATCAAGTTAACCGAAAAACTACAAGAGACCTATTTTGGTCAGAATATCCCAAAAAAATTAAAAAAATGTACGGGTCAAAAAAATTTATTATTACAATTTGTTTAACATTTGTGTCTATACCCTGGTACCTACGTATCCTTGGTAATTGTTTTATGTAAATCATTGGCGATAGTATAAATATTTTTATTCCAGCTTCTAGTTTTTCATAAAATTATTTAGAACGAAGAGATTTATAATAAAAAGCAAAGAAAAAAATGCATATAATATATAAAAAACACTTGTCAAAGTTTTTACATCATTACGTCCACACCCGTGGCACCCTGGTAACACTAATGTTTAGTAAATCATGAAGCAGTGTCTAGTTTTTTTTATAATGAAAGTGATATAGAAACATAAATACAAGTTATATTTCAAACACATTGTCCTAAGTTACTTATATTTACTAAGTGTTCGTAGTGGACGATTACAAACTCTACATGATTTTCTCCCTCAAAGAAGGAATCTCGAAGAGGTAATGACTATGCTGCATTACTTGAATCTGTAGGTAGAGGTTTTTCTAACATTCACACAATTCCTGACCTTTATAAAAAATTTTGATATACATTTGGTACTTTAGATCTAGCAGAAATTGCAGGCATCACTAGTTGTTTCCCTAAGTCTTGTAGAAAAATTCTACGCTTACTGATTTCAGTAAAACTCTGTGAATTATTCTCTGTATAAATTATATAATTTGCTGGGCAAGCTACCTCTAGGATATTGTAAAATAAGGCTACTGGCCAACGCAAAGTTCTGCGTTTAGTGGAATAATGAGAAAACATTTTGTCCATGTTATCTATGCCACCTTTAGTTTTATTATAGAACTGAATTATTTTAGGTTTATTTTTTGAGCCACTTACATTATTGCTGTCATGCATTGTTGACAGCAAGATAACGCTTTTTTTCTTTTTTGGCACATATGAACAAATGGTAACACGATCTGCACTGAATCCGTGTAATGTCGGTTCAGGCTCATGCTCTGGCGAAGGCAGCATTTCTTGTGGAATATATGGTTTGTTTCTTTTCAAAGTACCAACTAATGATAAATTCCAAGACGACAGGAGACGGGCTAGTGGAAGAGTTATGAAAAAATTATCCATTGTTATGTTTCCTCCAGAATTTTTGTATCGGTAACATAAATCTCTTACTACGCATTCACTTTGATTCGTTTCACGTCCAGTTGAATTTTTTCCGGTATAAATTTGTCCAATAAGTGGATACGAATTATCGGCATCACAAACCCACCAATCCTTGATGCCATACTTGGCAGGTTTTGCTGGCATGTATTGCGTGAATCGTGCCCTACCTCTAAAAGGAAATAACTGTTCATCCACAGTAAAACAATCTGACGGTACATAGTTACGACGTAAGTTATCATTGAGAAGATGGAATATATCTGTAATAGCTGCAGCTTTATCATTTTGCAAACGTTCTGCACGCGTTTTGTCATTGTCAGTATGAATCTGCTGATGCTCCAAAAGCGATTTATGCCCATACTTGCTCGGTACAAAGGATGAGAGTCTGTTTTCCGTAACTCTTTCGAGTGCTCTGAATTTAAATGCCGTACTTCTGCTTTTCGATTGGTTTTGCGTATACAATTAAATATAAAATATTATTTAAGTTGGAAAACAGTTTCAAAACCTATCTAATTTTCAGCCGGTCCCGTTCCATTCCAGCTTAACTGCGGAGAAAATGCTGTACAAAGTTGTGCTCCCTGTTGTCCAGAAGCAGAAGCCACTTGTTCCAATAAAGTTCCTCAACCATGCCATGGTATTTGTACACAAGATTGTCGGTTCTACTGTCGTTGTGTTGAAGGATACTTAAAAGACACTGTAACTGGAAAGTGTGTTAAAGAATGCTAATTTCTTATTCCTTAATATCTTAGTTAAATTTATTAAATAATAATGCAATGTTAAACAAAAATATAGTAAATAAATGTTTATTAAAATATTGAAAACATTAAAATTACAATTATTTTTATCATCAAAATTTCTTATTATGATAACCTACTCCCACAAATTCCCAGCCCTCGTATTATTTAAAGTGACTTTAATTTACGCAATCCTATGGGGTTCAACAAAAACCAACGCTAGAGGCAACATAGTGAAATATTGTATCATCTTACAAAATCTAAATCTAAATTTGCATGATAAACCAGGTTTATCATGCAAACGGGTAATCAGTCAGCCATTGATATATCGTTATATGAACCAACGTTATCCCCAATACTTGAATTGTGACGTTATTCCATACATATACGGCAGTTATCACTACCCCATTAAAGTGGCATTTCCACAACAAAAAAATAACAATATTGATACAACCTTATCGAACATCGAAATGGAATATTAAAAATGCAAACTGGGAGAATTTTACAAAATACATACAAAATTAAATAAACAACATAAAGATATTACTCTTAATGACATAGATAAAGACCTAGATACCTTCATATCAATAATCAACAAAGAAGTAGAAAATCATATTGGAAAAACAAATACTAAAATATCATAAACCTTTTACATGGTAGTTCCCAGAAAGCAAAGAAGCCGTAAAAACATATAAAATAGATTTCAATAGGTTCAAGCACCATAAAACTGATAAAACTATGGTAGAATACAAAAGACGTTGGGCAGAAGCTAGTTATATTCTCAAAAAAATGCAGAAAAACATCATGGCAAAAATTTGTTTAAGTACCTATACATTTCTATCGCAGCAAGTAAAGTGTGGCAAAATATACGAAAAATATCCGGAAAAAAAATGTTCAGATGAAATACCTTTCCTAGCAAAAGATAAAAAAAATATAAGCGACCGAAATGAAATTGCTGAGCTATTTTCTAGTGAATTTGAGTCAACTTCAAGTAACGATAGCACATTCTATTTAATTTTTGACATTTCTGCTTCCATCTCTATAATTCTTTCTTCTGTTGCTAAGGATCTAACGTTAAACCTGTCGACGTGTAGGTACGACTGTCAGATAAAAAGAGTAATGACTGGGTAACATCAAAAACAAAAGTTAATACCACAACAAAAATTGAAGAAGTTTCGCAAGTCACACTGCTAGAAAAAAAGATCAACATTGGAACACCACAATGCATTATTAAAGACCTTACAAAGGTAGACAACCAAGAGGAAGATCACAAATGAGATGGTTGGACGACATAAAAAGAATAGCCAGAACAAATTGGAAGTATGTTGCTCAGGATAGAGATCGGTAGAAGGAGCTGGTAGAGGCCTATGTTCAAAAATGGACGAAATAAGGCTAAAAAGAACGTATTAATACTGATGGTAAGTTTACTTGTTTACTTTTATTTTTGTTTTGGGCAGCATAACAACTGCACAAACATCAACTTTGATGCAGTATCTGTTATAATAATAAAGGTAGCCATAAATTTTTTTGTCGACATAAATATTTCGGAAGAAGAAAATCTTTTATAGATTTTTTTTTGTGTAATACTTGTACGTTGTTAGTTTATTGTTATCTGGTCATAAATAACCAATTAGCAGTTATTTTCTGACCTAACTAAATAAACAGCAAATACTTAATTCTACGGGCTTACTCTATGACTTACTCTTATTTTATCTATCAACTAATGCACTACAACTAACATACAATAACATCACAGCACTATACTCTGCTTTTTACACTAAACTGTTAAACACTTACTTAAATGGTTTGTCCTTATAAGTCTTCTCTTTAGTTCAGTGTTTTTAAGAAGCCGGATTATCTTAACATTCACATGACTATGCAGCCTCTGCTCGTGACTTGCTGCTGTTCTCTTGATTACTTCGGTCACAGTTTCAATACCCAGGTCCTGGTGGAGGTTGCTGTTACGGATATACCAAGAAGCATCAACAATGTTCCTCAGTACTTTGTTCTCCGAATAATATGTAGATTATTAGCTTTGATACAGCCTCAGCGATGGCATTCATATACCCATACTAGCCTCAGTGCTTGCTTGTAAATGGATAATTTATTATAAATGGATAATGTTAAACTTTTTCCAATCAGCCAATATAATTTCTTATATCTAATATCAAGCTCTCCTTTTTTCATTTCGACATGGATTTTCCAGCGCAGCCCCGCGTCTAGGGTGATGCCCAAGTATTTTGCTGATATTGCATAAGGAACTTAGGTATCATTTATTCTAACTGGGAAATTTTATATTTTTTTATTTGTAAAGTTAATATCTGCAAATTTAGTCTCATTCAACTTTATTTGCCATTTTATGGTCCAGGTATGTATTGTATTTACTGATAGTTGCAACTTATCAGTCGCTTCTTCACTAGTGTCTCCTATCGCTAGTATAGCTGTATCATCCTCGAAGGTAGCAGTACTGTTTTTTTCTAGCACTGGAATGTGACACGTATACAATAGTTACAGGACTGGACCTAAGACACTCCCTTGTGGCACGCTAGCTTTGATCTTCCTTAAATCGGTGTACACTTCTTCTTGTTTTACTCTGAAATATCTATTCGCAATGTAGGATTCTATGATTTTTTAATACTGTTTAGGCATGAACGTTCTTAGTTGATAGCATAAATTCTTTTCTTCTAATGTTTCTTCTATTATATTCGTTACCTATTCTGTGAACTTGATCTATAGTGGAATGTTAATTTCTGAAACCAGATTGATGTTTTGGTTTAAGATTTTTTCTTTCTATTATTGTTTTAAATCTTTTTAATATAAGTTTTGATATCACCAGAAGGAATGATATTGGTTGATAAGATGTCACTTCATTAGGATGTTTACCTGCTTTGGCGATCATAATGACATCGCTACTGTCCAGAGCCTGAGAACATATCTCAATCTAAAAGCACCATTTACTAGGTATGTCAGCTTAACTATGGCTTTCCTTGGTAGATGTTTTAATAATTCTCCTGTTATCAGATCATATCCTGGAGATTTCTTAGGATTTATATTTTATTTGATCTCTGGTGATACTTCTCTAAGTGATATCAACGTTACTCTTTCTTCGGTTTGGAATGCGTTTTTCCATCTCAGTTCTTCACCATAATTATCGTTGGGTTTGAACGTGTGATTTATCTGTAAATCGTTCTGCTTTCTGTTCGTTACTAGCCCAGTTGCCGTTTTCCAACTTGATAGATGGAGAATGAATAACGTGTCTCTTCGTTCTTTTTGTTGCCTTCCATAAAGAATATTCTGTGTTGTGGTCAGCTGTTACATTACTTATCTCTAATAATCTTTTTCTTCTTCTTCCCTCTTGTATGTAGGTTTTAAAGCCAGTTTCTTCATCAATATTAGCCTTCTAAATTGTTAAAATTGTCGCATCATCTTTTTCTTGGTCTGCCAATACTTCTTTGTCTATTTGGTGACTTATCTCGTGCTATTCGTAATACCATATCCTCTGCCATTCTACCAATGTGCTTGCTCCACTCCTGTTTCCGTTTTTTCATCCATTCATTGATATCTTCTATATCTTCTCTTCTTGTTTTCGCTTCCCCCCTATCCAACAGACTTCTCCCTGATATTGGTCGGAGTATTTTCATTTCTGTTGTTTCTAGTAGTTGTCTCGTTTTAGATATCAGGTCTTGTCTCCGCCGTGTATATTAATATAGGCCTAATTGCTGCTTTATAGATTCTTGTTTTTGTGTCTTGTCTTAGGTGTTTGTTCTTTCAAATTGTGTCATTCAACATCTCCGTAACTAGTTATATCTATTCCCAGATATCTACACGTTGCTGCCTCTTTATTATCTTCCCATCAATTTCGATTTTACATCGTAGTGGGTATTTAGATGTTGTCATACATTTGGTTTTTTCTGCTGATAGTCTCATATTGTATTTCTTGGCTGTTGTATTGAAGATGTGTGTAAATCTTTGGAGTTCATCTTTTATTTCGGCGATTAATGCGGCGTCGTCCACATAACATAATATTTGGATTTCTTTGACCCCATTCTGTAGCCATGACCTTTACGTACTGCTTGTTAAAAAAAAAAAGAATAATTTGTTGAAATTTTTGTATTTTGTATCTCCCTTTTTAGTTTTTATGTAGCATTATTTACACTAGCTTTGTCTCGTGGTGCTGTATTGCTGCCATTTTTTCTTAACTTTCTTTTTTCTACTACGAGTTCTCTGATTTCTTTTAAATAGTTGTTCCCTTTTGTTCTAGGAGTTATTGTGGAAGTATTTTCCCAAGATATCTGTTGGATATTTTTTATAAAAACTTCTAATTCGTCATCAAGTTATCTCATGTTTCTCAATGGCACAACAAGATTAGTTTTGCGTTCAAGGTATATTTTGAAGCTCTCCAAGTTAGTTTTTTATTAGTCAATATTGGTTTAAACTCTTTTTTGATTACTGTATCACTCACAGTTAAAATTATAGGTAAGCGATCAAAGTTCATGTTTCAGCCATCATTGATATCCAGATAGTTAGCTGAGATATTTTTGTAAATAAAGAAATCTATCTGGTCTGGAATTTTGTTCCTATCGGTAGGCCAGTATGTTGGTCTACCAGTGGATATAACTTTACACTTTTGTTCTTTAACTGGTGACAATAGTTCTTTTACTTTAGTTGTAGTTAGCCTAAAGCCCCAGTGGATATTCTTTGCATTCAAGTCGCCACCGATGATGTATCTTTTTCCTAAATTCTTCATAATCTCTTTACATTGTTCTCTTTTATTGAACAATACATTGAACTTATATTTACGGTATGTATTTTCATCTTCACAGGTCATATTGTTGTAACTTGTATATGCTCAGTTGCATATTTTAATTCCTTATGATGCAAGATGTTAGCGCTTCCTCCTTTAGCTGAATTATCTGGGTGTACAGTAAAATATACTCTATACCTCCTTAATTTTATATATGACTGTTTAGTGAAATGTGTTTAGACACAGACGAATTTTCCCAATGTCCACTACTGCTTGCAACTCGATCTGATATTGTAATAGTCCATTTGCGTTTCACGCCATTATTTGGAGGTTCTTAGCGATTTCTGATTTTCGGAATAGCTCCTTTAGCACTATGCTCTAGTCGGGTATTTCTGATATCAATTTGAGCTATTTTGTCATCAATCTTAGCGAGCTCTTCCAATATCATTTTTGATATAACATCAGTTTATTTTTCTTGTTGCGATGGTTTTTGCTTTGAATAGCCCTATTGGGCGCTTTTATATTGTCTTTATTTATTCTCTGATTTCTCATTGTTTATAATTTTTTAGCTACATAACATTCGCGGTAGTTTGCAGGTTACATTTTTCCACAATGAACACATTTTGGTTTATCTTCCGGTACTTTTTGCTAATCTTTAGTAAGGTGCTTACAAATACATGTCACACATCTTGGCTCCTTTTTACAGTATTTCCGCGTGTGTCCGTAAGTCTGACATATTTTACATTGCGGTACTAATCTATAACATTAATGGCACGATTTTAACTCTCGCACTAAGTATGTCTGATATGCCGTAAATTCTATTTATATCTTCATCCTGTCTAAATGTTAGGATGAACATAAGTTGTTTTTTAGGTTTTCATTTTGTTAGCTTGAATATTAGCTTCACATTGTCATTTTTGTAGGCTTTTTACTATTTCCTCTGATGGTAATGAGTGATGTTATTTCTTAAATAAATACGTAAAATTAAGTAGAAATATAATTAAAAAAATTTATTATTAAAAAATTCCTTAAATAATCTGTCACCTGTCACCTACAGATAGTATAATATCAATGAAATATTTTATATTCGTAGGGTTATATTTGTTCTGATAAACTTTTACAAAGTATTAAGTAGTTAGTTTTATCAATTTTGTTTTTAAACACGTGGAAGTGATATCCAAATTGTTTTTTGATAATTATTGAAGATTCAAATAGTGTGTATATTAATTCAAAAACAAGGAGATATCGAAATTGTTTTTTTTTTCAATTAAAAAATCCAATAATTTGTGGGTATATTATTGTAAACACAATTGAATCTGATAAATTAACTAATTTAAAAATCTGTCTATTACTATTTTTTTTTAATTTGAAAACCGATCTTTAATAATATTAATTTATATATATATATATATATATATATATATATATATATATATATATATATATTGTGTTTTGAATGAACTGAACTTGATTTAATAAATAAATAGAAAAATTATTTCTGTAAAAACCAAATAGATAAGAATGAGTAATGGTGTTTCTAAGCTATGATAAAGCAGGTCGATATCGATATGATAGCAATAGTCGGTTTTTAATAAACAATTATGTTAAAGGCACAGGTATAGGAAATCTTTGAATACAAAATAGAAATGTTTTGTACACAGACAATTATACAGATGTTGAAAGTAAGGAACAAGCTTTTAGTAAAAGATGGGGGTAGATAATAATCTTGATGTTTAGTTATATTGTTATATCGAGAATTGTAAACAAAAAGAAAGGAATTATTCATGAAATTGGAAATACCATTATATGAGCTCATGACGACAGCGAGTTTGTTTACTGAGAAAGTATTGAATGTGATTGGTTGGAATTTGAGGTGTAGGAAAAACGACACCAAGCCGATTTTGCAATAAAAGTGAGCAGAGTTGGTTGTAAATAATGTGTCTGTGGAACAAGCCAAAGAGTGGTATCAGTTCAAAGCGGAATTTACAACCTCTAGTAAGGAAAACAAGTGTAGCATATATGTAGTGCTAATCGATGAAGTGAAAATCCTTTCGATTAGTAAGAAAGTGTGTTGCTGTGGGATAGGTGTTTATCTAGGAGGTGTTTTGGATAAACTGTAGTGGCGTTAGTGTGTGTAAGATACTTTCACCAGCTGAGGAGAACAGGGGTGTGTGAAGCATCCAAAAATACGAGCAGTAGATGGTCAGAGCACAGTCGGAAGTGAAAAGGAGTCAATAGAAAAATTGTGTAAATAAAAGGTCAGTCTGATATACAATAAAAAAAAGGACTTATAACCACACTCGTAACGATATCATAACTAATTTGATTCTTTCAACATTTTGTTCAGCTATATAAAATTTAAGAGATCGTTTTTGAGTACAAGTCGAGAATTTTTAAGTTTAATAATTAAACGTATTAAAGCGTAGGTTATAATGTTTGGTTTAATTATAAATTTTTTTGATTTAATAAATTGAAAGTAATTTTTAAAAAATGTTTGATAATTTATTATCACAAATTTATTTATTTTCATTTATTTTTACATTGTCAATCTTTCCCTCAAAGGCAATATCATAGATATTACTTTGAAGCAACGTAGAAAAATTAACGATAAAATAACCCTGAGATTAAAAAGGAATTAAGAGAAATTTATTAGTTTTGCAAAATTAAGCCTAAGGCAAATTAGAGTTTGAAAAGCATCATAAGGGTCATAATTTGCAATTTATAATATATATATACACATATGTCCAAAAGTTTGGAATATTGGAATATTTCATCCTTTTATTGATTTTTATATATAAAATCTTCTGAATAGTTAAACATTATTTGTGATAATGTGACCAAAATCATACAAAAACGATTCAAATTTTTTATAATTTTCATTTAAAAACGCTCTATAATGAATATCAACAACAGGTTTAAATCCACCATAGGCGTAGATATATTATTTGTACGTATTCCAAACTTTTGGACATGTGTGTATATATATATATATATATATATATATATATATATATATATATATATATATATATATATAGAATACAATAACAACGCAAAAAATATAATAACAACAAGTGATATTATATACACCAAGCTTGTTGCGATGGGAAGAACCTGATATATAACCACTTTACGCAGACCGCTAAAAAAATTGCATTAAAATACAAAATCTTTTATAAACGAGTGGCTATTATGGGAAGTAAGAGTATAGTATATTAGAGTTTACATTATTTCGAAAAAATTCAAGAATATCCAGACCAAACGCAAATAATTTATTATTTAAATAAGACATGGTATGACACGCATGATACCGCTAGCAAGAGTTGAACTGATGGTTTATTTAGGTGCCAGCTGAAACACGAGCCTTCTAATAAAGGTTGTCGAATCATTATTGTGCACTGTGGATTTTCAAATGGTTCAGAGCTAAATAATGGGATAAATCTTTGCTGAAAAATAAATAGAAACATGTTCTAATATATTTAAAGAGTGGTTTGGGAATGTATAACATAATACCTTACAGTTTTTTAATCATGGACAATGCCCACTCAAGACATCTAAAAAAATTTCGAACAGTTCGTCTTCAAAACAGGAACTACAATTTTTTTTTTCTGAGAAATGATTTGTATTTTAAAGAGAACCGGAATACGGCCATACCGTTTTGAGGTTACCACCTTATTTTTGCATTTTTATTCACATAGGTAGAACTAATTTGGAGACAAGTAAAAAAAGAATTCTTAGGAAAAATATGTTTCCAAAGTTTAATGCGAAAGTGATTGATTAAATCCGATATGAACTATCAGAGGTCACAAGTGCCGACTGGAAAAAAGCAGTTTACCATGTAGTTAGTGCAGAAAATAAATACCTTCAAATAGAGGACAATTTATTATTGATCTGTCTGTTGGATAGTAACGATGACAGAGCCCATCAGAAGAAGAAATATTGTAGACAAGATACGGTAATGTGGTAACTATTTCAGTTAAAAATATTTAGTTTTTCATTATCAATTGTTAACTTTCCTTTAAACCAATATTATTTTCTTAAACATAATATACTTTTCCGCAGTTTTATTTATGTAATAATTATGATATTTATGTGATGATTGATAATTTTTTGGCATTTTACGTTTAACCATTTGAAAAATAAAGAAATATCACGTTTTGTTTTTTTTTCCAAAATCAGGTTTCTCTGCTCTTTGACTATATATATATATATATATATATATATATATATATATATATATATATATATATATTGCACACTGTTCCTTTATGATTTAATACTTACATTAATAAATTTGTATCAGTGGAATAACCAATATCGCGATACGTCCCTGGACAGCGGCTACTCGAATATTATTTATCCTGCCACTTTTCTTGATGGGCAATAGAAATATGGAGGCAACCATACGCGCCTATGAGCAATAATACAGAGTTAAGTGCAACGACAATTCGAAGAATTATAGAGGGAAACACATTTCACCCTTTAAAAATTCGGCTTCATCAGGTAATGAATTTTAAAAAATGAATTTTTGTTTGTGGTCTAACGAAATTAAGTTGTAGCAATTTCTTTTACCTTGTATATTATAGGAATCTATATAGTATTATAGTTCCTATAAGTACTCAACGTTTAACATGTTAGATTATCAGACGAAAAAAATAAATTTTAAGAGTCTATTTACATTTGCCAAATGCTGTTTCTAAGGTGATTATATGCCGTCTAGCTTTTCAATTCGTCTTTTCTCTATTTCGCCTATAGATATTTTAAAAACAATTAGCGAGTTCGGAATAAAGATAGACCAGCAATTGAAAGATCTTTTTACTACGCATAAAATAATTAACGCTCTCAAAAATCCCCTTAGGTGGGATTGTTGTGAAAGGAATTTTTTTTCGAGACGTCACTTTTTGATATGACACTTACTATTACTATATGACGAGAGTGACTATACTTATAAAATCAATTCATCGTTTTGAAGAAATTTCTATTACACAAAATTTTAATGACGATATTCTTAGTTGTGGAATCACTTTAAAATATAATACATCTGATATTAATTTTGTTTCAATTTATAGACCTTCAGATATTCGATCGACTTCCACAGGTTAGTGTAAAATATTGGAACAATTTAATTTTCCCTACATGATAGGTCATATATATGCGCATAACAGCTTGTAGGGTTCACTTAAAAATGATTGCAGTGGGCTCCAACTTATTAATGCCACTGATACTCTCGATTTAGTTGTTTTTAATAACGGCAAACCAACCTGCCTGACCCGTCCGGATGTGACACAATCTAGTATTGATATTACATTGTGCTGTCCCGATTTAGCAAAAGAAATTAGTTGGGACGTCTTAGATGACACATTGGGATCAAATCAATATATATGTAATTCAAATGAATCTTTCTTCTGTTAATTTTACATTACAAAGTCCAAACGGAATGTTAATTAAGCTAATTGGACCCAATACTCTGATCTTACTAAACAAATTTTTTTTAACTATTCGGACAGCTGTCTACCTCAGAAAAATATGACTTTCTAATGGAAAGTATTAATAATGCATCTTTTAATTCCATTCCGACATATAAACCCTTTAAAATCATTGGACGGCCACCTCCTCCTTGGTGGGATTTCGAATGTGAACAAGTTGTTTCTAGCAGGTAAAGATGCTTTAAAAGCATATAAAACTATCTCTAGTTTTGCTAATTATGTACGATGTCAAAAAGTAATAGTTAAGACAAAAAAAGTTTTAAAACTAAAAGCCAAAGAAAGTTGGAAAAACTGGTGTTCATCCTTAAATAAAAATATGCCTATTAAAAATGTTTGGAATGAGGCAAGAAAAATGCAAAGGAAGTATACTCCAAGTATTAATCATCTTAATGATGAATTGATTGAAGTATTTTTTGACAAAATAGCACGTCCATCTATAGAAATTCAAAATAATCCTGCAACTTCAAGTCACTTTCTTCTAAATCCATTTACACGGAAAGAACTTGACTTTGCGCTAAATAATAGGTCCAACACCGCTCCTGGTTACGATTACGAGTTAAGGTTAAGATATTCTTTTTAAAGATGCAAAAATTGATATATTAAGAACTGTTATTGCCATACCAATCGTTAAACCAAATAAGGGTTTCAACTTGGTACAATCATATGGGCCAATCTCTTTGATGCCATGTGTTTTGAAGACTTTGGAAAGAATTATTAAAGTTGGAATAGAATAGTGGATAACTTTAATAATAAATTAGCTTGCCAAAATCAATTCTCTTTTAAAAAAGGGACCTTCTCTAGATGCCCTTAGTACTCTTGTATTAGACATAAGCAATAATTTTGACAGAACCAATTAACTTTCTGCACTTTTTGTAGACGTAGAAAGTGCGTATGATAATATTAAGATAAATAAGAGATAAGATCTTCTTAAGATATAATAAGTTGAAACTTCTTCTTTGTTGAAAGTACTTGAGTACTACAGTATGCATATGACCTCTGAATATATACTGAAAATAAGAATTTAATACCACTATGGCTGCTCTCAAAGATATCATTGGTGTTGTTCATAAATGGTTAACATTAAATGATCCTACTCCAAGTCTGAAGTTTGTGTTTTCAGTAGACACAACATACCTAAATTAAGGCACATTGTCCTAGGTTCTTATAATTTTTCCCTTAAAGACTCCGTCAAATATCTTGGCATTGTAGTTGATAGAAAATTGACATGGAAAATGCATATTAATAACATGTTAGACCGATATATAAAAGAGGTAAATTTTTTAAAAATGTTTACTAAGACTTTTTACATTCCCTCCAAAAACATTAATTATTCCTATAAACTGAATTAAATATTTTCTATATTTATTGCTGAAGCTATTACAATCCACGAATCTTTGACATTTTTAACACAGTCTAAAATTGATTCTGCAATAATTATATCGGACTCCTTGTCTGTTTTAAATTCCTTGGTTTTGACTAAGTACCCAAGGTACTCCTCCAATTATATCATATATTTAATTTAAAAACGAATTTTAAAACTGCAAAAAGTTAACAAAAACATTAATTTTGTATAGGTTAAAGCACATATCGGTCTCGAATATAACAAGTATGTGGATATGCTGGCAAAAAAAAAGTGTAAAAAATGATGTGACCAATAAACTACCTGTAAGTTTTTGTGATGCAGTCGTTTATATTAAAATAAAATATCTTAAAATTTGGAACGAATGTTGGTCACAACATACTTATACCAACCCTTGTAGATACTGTAGTATACAAAATAAATGCAGAATAGAACGTTGTTCCAGCCATATAATTATCCAAGAAAATATATCACTTGTATCACTTCTTCCATTTGGCCACGCCTATTATCCCACACATCTACATAAAATTCATGTTCTCGAAAATGATCATTGTCAAAATTGTAGCAAAAAGGTGATTAAGATCATATTTTTTTCGAATGCCAAAAATATAAAAATGAATCAGATTACTTTATTCAACAATTACATGATCTTAATATACAGGGGTACACGTAAACTCATCACCAATTACCATAAATACCCTCGTACATAGTACAAACTCATCACCGCCATAAAAGTAGGGTTTTCAAAATAGACCCTAAGAGATCGGTAAACTGATCACTGGCGTACCTGCACCCCGGATCAGGTATAGACCATAAAATCCTTGCAAACGGCTAGTTTCTGGTAATTTCACAGAATAATCCAAATCCAGATATCTTAAATGCAACTGCAATTTATTGGTTTTTATTTTATAAGTCCACAAAATTCTATTAATAGCTACTTAAAATCATGCGAAAAAAAAAATTTCTCTTCATTTGCCCTTGTGTCTTCAACATGGATAGTGAACTGCTAATTTATTACGTTCTGAGCGAACGCAGACAAAAAATGGTGGTTATGAATAATTTCAAATTTCAATTGCGAAAGACTCTAAAAAAATCGAATTGCCTTTTGTGGACTTGTGCGACGAAAGGGTGTAAGGCTAAATGTCATACAACTGGTGAGTAGAAATTTTATACCGTTTTTGTTTAGTTGTTTCGCACTGGTTTTCGCGAATCATCCTGCAACAATTTACAGCAACAAATATTACTTTGTTGCTGTAAATTGCCTTTTCTGATATTTACTACATTTTGAGATTTCTGATTAAATTGTTAAAATCACATTTATATATATATATATATATATATATATATATATATATATATATATATATATATATATATATGTATATATATCTATATATATATATATATATATATATATATATATATATATATATATATATATACTGAAAAAGCGATAAACGATTGTAGTCAACGCTGATCAGTTAGACTACAAAACACGACTATTTGGGTGTGCAGCCGAAGATAGGACAAAGAAGTACTCTTTTTAGTCTGCCAATCTTTCGCAAATCTTTATTTGCATCATCAGGGTTCTACAATAAACAAAATTAGTACAAATTACATAATAAAAATTATTTTGTATCTTACACTAATTGAGGTTAGTTGTCATAATGTTTATAAAATGAATTGAACAACTTATCTGACTCTTACAAATAATGGCGAAAACTAACCAAAAAATGTAAAAAAATTGCTTTTATAAGCACTGTAGTTGTGGGATCTTTGTACAAGTTATTTAAACATAAAGTACAGCAAACTGTATTTTGATGCATTCTGTCGCAATAATGCATTGCTAATTACTTTAAATTTAAAAATTTCCGCCAATGATGCCATAAAATGTAAAGCTTTGCACGTGTCAAAAATTAAATTTTACTTCGACTTCTATGCACTAATAGCACACTCAAGTTTTCAGCTTTTCCTATTTTTTAGATATTTTATATTTACTAACTGTCCAAAATCGTTATTATTTTTAAGATAGTCAAATAACGCCAAAACGGTAAGATTTAGACCGAATGTATGCTTAACAAATTATCTCGAGAATTCAATAAGAAATATAAAAATGCAAAGAAAATCAAATAACGAATTTGGGGACTACCTCCGATATAAACAAAAATAGCACATTTTGACAAATATTTTCATTTTAAAGTTCACTATCGAAATCCTATGCAACTAAATTTTTAGATCTCAAAACCATTTAGATTGGCAGATACGTCTAATAGGCCACACCGTGAGACATATTTCAGTTAAATTTTAAAGCAACTTGCTTAAAATAATTTCTGAATTTATTAAATTATCAAATAAACGAGAAGTATAACAGGTAAGAGGCAATCTTTCGCATTAGAAGCCAGGCAAAACTCCCGGTGATGAGTTTACTTATCTGCGGTGATGAGTTTACCAATCTCCAAAGGATGCTGGTGATCAGTTTACTATATCTCCGAGGGACTAATAATTTTATGGGAGGCTATATAGTGATGAGTTCGTACACGTCCATATACAGGCCCCGTTTAATATTGTTAGTCTCTTAGCTAATGTAAATGAGAGAATTATTAGAATATTATGCATTATTAAAGTTTCTGTCAAGTACCAAAATAGTCTTGTAGTGTCAACCATCAAAATATATATATAAAAAATGTGGTGAGCAACATGGACAATCAATAGCAAACCAACTGTCGGATTAAGTAGATAGCTGCTCAAGAGTTTGCTGTGGAACTCTGAGAACCTCATCATCTTTTGTGTATATAAATATAGGAAGATAACACAAAAAAAATTGAATCATAATTATGTATAACATTTTTTGAACACACTGATAATGTTGAGAAGAAGCTATGTTTAACTTGTATCTTATATTATATAATTCTAGTAATTAAATCATATTATTCAACTCTTCGTCATGGATATTTTATGGACTTTATGATCATTAAATTTTTATGTTTGAGGTATAAGTCATATTGTAACTGATTGATTGACACCTAGTCTATGCCAGTAAAAATGTTCTTTTGGAATTAACAGCATTTTTAAATTTACCAAATTATTTGATTATAGAATAATCTTAATATCATATCGGGAAACCATTGTTTGTATGAATAATTGCTTCATATTTTTAAAACACATTCTTCCCAATAATATATTAAATTCTCAAAACCGATTAAGACCTCTTTCACCTTAATGCGAGCGAAAGCCTTTGTTAGGCCTACGAAGGATAAATATGCTGGTTTTTTATATTCAATGGCCTTTTGTGTGGTTTGTCTTGCAAAACGGCGTCTACGCACGATCTTTCGAATCCTAATCCCTATTCTTCGACTGATAGTATTATAAATTTATTGATTATGTTTGTTAAGACTTTTGTAGTAAACTTAATTGCGGTGGTAAGTAGATTTATAGTTATATAATTGTCAGCGCCTTCTTTATCTCCTTTTTGAACAGACGTATAATTATACTCTTTCTCCACGTGTCTGGTATCTTGCATTGTGATAATATTTTTTTGGAAAAGTTTTAAATTTTTTGTAAAATTCTTACAATATTCATTTTTGTTTGTCTTATCAGCTCTTTTGTTTCATTTCTTATTCTTCTATGGGCTTTTTTGGATACTGGAGTATTTGATGGTTTATACTTCAGGTAGACCTTTCGTTTTTCTTTACGTTTCTCTTTTATTTCTTTTCTAAACCATGATGTTCTTGGTTGTCTTTTTTGTTTGAATATGGCTAACGTTTTCCTTAAGTTTTGATTGCTGCCTCCTTAATATTGATTTTAATTTTTTCCCAAATTTCATTTTTATTATATTCGATATTATTTGTTTGTTTTAGTTGTATCTTCTGCGACAACCTACTTTAATCCATTTGTAGTTGTACCTAGTCATTTCACAGTGATTCCACATCAAAATCTTTCCTTAGTAATCTTCCCTAAAATGGTAATAATAGTACCTACTAGTTTGTGTTCACTAACTGCACCTGCTGAGTTTAAAGTTTGAACACCTAACATCTGAATTTTAAAACTTTTGAATGACAAATAACTTTTTCGTTTTTGTTCTGCAAGTTCTTTGACTTGTCACTCTTGACGCCAAGATTTTTCTTGGCAAAATCTTGGCGTTCCTTACTGCAATAGTGTCTGTTTTCTGTTTTCTTATGGCTTATGAATAATAAATAATAACTTCAATAGCTTCTTGAAATATAACGTAGTTATTGTTTTATCAAAAATTACCTTAAGTTGGGCGCTTTAAAGAAGATTTCATAGGAGGACATACTCCTGTGGTTATTTGTCACTTTAGAATCTCACGCAGACACAGCAACTCTTGTGCTTGCTTAAGTATATCAAGGAACCATATTTAATCAAAAAAGAACAACTAACCTAGAAATTGAGACCAAACTATGAAAAACTATCATATAAAACTATAAAAAAATCTTGCTTTTATCCGGCTGTAAATTGTGACGATTAACAGGAAGAAATATAATAAAGATAGAAACCACGGAAATAGATGTAGTCAGGCAAACACATGTGTGGTTCGGGTAGGGAGCGAATAAGAAATGACGAAATTAAGAAGCACATGTTAATAAAATATAAAATACTGGACCGTATGTAATGAAAGCAGCTCAGTATAATACAAACATATTTAATGAATAAAAGATCATAAACTGCAAAAATAAATAGTAGAATATATACCTATAAAAAGACAGAAGAGAAGAAGACCAAAAAAACATGAAGTGAGTGAGAAAGTCAATCGGTATCTTTGCGTATTTATTTAAAATTATAGTTTTAAAATTTAATTTTTTTATACAACGCAACGGCTCTGTAAATGTCATAATAATTTTGTAAATATTAAAACTGAAGATAATGAATTATCATATATTAAATAATAATAACAACTATAATATTAGTATATAAATCTCCGAAATAAATAAAATTTGTTAATAATTCTTGTGTGAATCATATTGTTTTCAATATAGAGGTACCTATTTTACTAAGACCATGAATAAAGTACTCTTAGTATTTGTTTTGACAATTGTCGTAAGTCAAGTACTTGCTGAAACTTGTAAGTAGCAAATTGTACTGCTTTATTAATATTTGATTAGTTTTAGAACTATATTCATCATCACCATTCTCATCATAATATTAGGGTTTCAGTGCAACAGAGGGTAATTCTATGTGCGTTCAAAAATTAATGATATATATACAATAGCCCTTGCTTTCAAAAATGACTATTTTCTTCCATTTTTCCGGTTCCTTTCGTTTTCTCTTTGATCTCTTATGCCTACTTCTGACAAGTCTTGCTTTACTGTTTCCACTCATTTCTTTTTTGGACGTCCTCTTCTTTTTTCCGTTTCTGCCTCCTTCATTATTGTTTTAACATTTCGGTACTCTGGCGTATGATTTGGCAAAGCCATATATCAATGTGGGTCCGATTACTGTCTCGTAGACTCGCAGTTTCGCTGTTTTTGATACATTTTTTGCTTCTAGTATGTTTCAACCCTACAGCTTTGCTCCCCTTTATTAATTTTTTATCTATCTCTTGTCCTTCTTTTCTTGTGTTCCTTATCGTTACTCCTAAGTATTCAAAATTCTGACAGTTTTTCAAAACTATAGACAGGCTCTGCTCCTTTAATTTTGACATATTTGCTATCATTTGTTATCTCTTCTATAATTTCCATGTATTGCGTTTTTATTTGGTTCACTGTTAGTCCGTATCTTTTCGTTTCTTCTTTTAATTTCTGCAAAACTATATGCACAGTTTTATATGCGTATGATATGCACAGTTTCATACTATTAATAATAGTCCCGTTTGTGCTCATATTTGAGCTTATTGCAACTTGTTCTAATACTGGGTTGAACAAATTCGTTGTTAACGTATGCCATTGTTTTAAACCTCTTTATATTTTGAACTGCCTTGAAAAGGTTTCTTCCATTGTTATCCTATTTTACGTGTTTCTAAGCGTCATTTTTACTAGCTTTGTAAGCTTGTCTGGTATTTCTATTGTTTTCATGGCCTCATATACCATGCTTCGGTTTATCGAGTCTTATGATTGTTTAAACTTCCATCCATACTTATTGGATCAGTAGTTGTTCTTCTGATCCAAAACCAACCTTTATTGTCCGATCACTTTGTTATCATATTTTATTAATCTTTTTCTAATAATTTTTCCAAGTATTTTATAGACTACTTATAATAGTTCCATACTTCTATAGTGTTCGCACTCCGTTTTATACCCTTTCTATAAATAAATTCTTTGTAAGTAGCAACTTCTAATGCTCCATTCATATTTTATTTTTTAACTCAATATTCAATATTCTCATTATATATCATATTAAGGTCTCATTAAAACAAAGGGAACTTTTATCGAGCGTGCATGATTTGGACGCTAAATTTAAAATAAATTCGACACTGAAAAATAAAATTACCTGTTTCTGCATACATGATTTGTACTCTGGGTGTAATTGAAATGGAAATGGAAAGTCAGGTAATAAAATTCTAGAGACTAAGCTTGATAAGGTTTATTTGTCACTTTGAAATAAATACGACATACATTTTACGAAATGGAATCGATCGATACAGTTAGTTTGATACTCATGTATCCTATTTCTAACGAACATAATTTTTTTTCTACTCTTTGGATCTTTAAGTCTATTACTTTCACTATTACAGACACTATTAATTTTAATGTAAGTTTCAGTTTGAAATTTTTTTAAAACATCAATAAAATGGAAAACATTTGGATGAGCATGGTAAAAATTATCATTAAAACGCGAGTGGAACGATTCACAAGCATTAGTTGTTAATTGTAAACTCTCACTCATCGCAGCCCACATCTCCGACGGAAATGTTGCGTGGTCGCCAATGTAGTTGTCTAATAAGTAGTCGGAAAACTTTTCAATTTTTGAATCCTTTGGTTGAATAGCCATAAAATCATATATGAAAGATTCTTCGACTTCTGAGGGAGGTAAAAATGGCAGCCCAAAAATATATTTCAACCATTTAGATATTTCACTGTCTGCCAGTTTATATTCCCGAATTAAGCCACAACCAGCGATATTACGATACCAAGCTTGCATAAAATGAAAACGGCACCCTTTAATGTGCACATTTGGAAATTCAAAACGCGCAGCATTGTGGATAGCAATTTCAAAATCGGAGAAAATGATTTTTGGATTGAATTTTAGACCAATTACTTCACATTTGCGTTTCAAAACATTAAATGGTTTTATATAGGTTTGTTCCGATTTGTCGGGAAGTAAACAATAACAGAATGGTATATAATGCCCATAGATAAATACATGTATGGTAAAAAATTGCTTGAAATATTGAGCACAGTAACTAAATGTAAAGTCCATATAAATCGTTTCACTGCCGCACAGAAAACGCATGTTAGTGTTACACGAGAAGATGATAATGTTAGAACTTAGTTCAACCGCAAATATAAAATTCTCGTCTTTAAGTGTTTTGATATTCATAATATTTACCGCAGCAATAGTTTCTTCTTTACTTTTGGGCAGTTTCGGTTGAGCCATTCGCCGTTCACTGTATATTTGATTTCGTATTAAATTAACGTCTTTACCAGACATGTGGCTCAAGCAATCTACATTTTCTTTCAACGCACTATGTATGATTTTGGACGGCCTTTCGGTCAAATTATCCTTAGCCTTCCTTTTGGCACTGCTACGCACAATCTGTCTATTAAGCGTCTTGATATCACACTCGTGATTATGTTCTAGATTACTTCGGATCACTAACTTTTCTGGCCCTTTCGTGAATATCTTCGTTTTACACGACCGTTTTCTTCTTCTGGTTCCTATCCGTTTCGGATGTTGGAAATCATATTGGCAATCATGACCTTGCGCGCTGCGGCTCGAAACAGCTCCGTTGAGGTTTTCTTAAACCATGTTCTTAAATTCCGCAGCCATGATATTCTCCTTCTACTGGGTCCTCGCTTACCTTTGACTTTACCTTGCAATATAGACTGCAGCAGGGAGTAACGGTGCTGATTTCTCATAACGTGTCCCAGATATTGCAATTTTATGCGTTTGATCGTAAACACAATCTCTGGTTCCTTCTTCATTTTTTCTAGAACTTCCTTGTTCGTGATCCTTGCTGTCCATGATATTCTCAGCATTCTTTTATAAAGCCACATCTCAAATGCTTCAAGTTTTTTAATAGTGGTGTCTGTAAGAGTCCATGCCTCCGCCCCGTACAACAACACAGAGAAAACATAGCATCTCAAATGTCTCATTTTTGTATCTAGGGATATGTTGTGACTTTTAAATATGGCGCTCATTTTGTTAAAGACCGTTCTTGCCTTTCCTATGCCTTGCGACCGTTTTACGCACCTCCAATACGTTTCTCCCGATTTTAGTACTTTATCTTGAGAAAAAGTAAAACTGTTCACTTTGAGCAAAATTTTACCACGATTACTTACTACCGTTGAAATTTCCATGTTCACTTTTCACTGTTCTCTGACAAACTAATAACTAGTAACTAAGTAAATTTCAATGACCATGATTAAACCCTAATTATATTAGTATCTGGTACCTGCGATAATCCTTCCGGCAGCGTCCAAAACGAGGGTACTTTTAAGACCCTCAGGTACTTCAGCGTCGAAAACATGCCCGCCCCTTTTATCTGTGTGCAAAAGTTAATTATGGTATGGTTTTTAATCTCACATATTACTTGTTAAGTCCTGTTCGATTGTGTTTCCATGAATCCTCTTACGTTTCTTGCTAAAATTTTTATTCAATATGATTTTTTTTTCTTAGAGTTTCTGTTACAGAGTGTTTTCAATGTTTGTGTTGGTTACTTCTTTTTCTGCAGTCTTATAATGCAAAACCCATCTGGAAATATGTAAATTAGTTTTCCTAATTTAAGAAGAATCCATTTTAATATACGTGTACTAATTGAATTTTTACTTCTTCTTCATTAGTTAATCTAAATAGTTCGTCATTAGTAATTGTGAATAAACGAGTCTCATATGAGCAGCAGTTTGACATCTTTTCATGTTTCCTTTTCACACTCTTTATTAACTTCACGTTAGTATGGAATAGCTTCAGTCTGTTCTCTTATTAATTAATACATTAGAAGACTAGACCTTTAATGATGAGCTAGAACAATTTTGCAAAAGTTATGTTCTAATTTCAATGTAGCTCTGTTAAATTTTATTTACCAAGCTTTCGAAATAGTGCAACTCTTTCACATTTCATTATTCCAGAATCTATAATGCAAAAATTAAAAAAACATCTATTTTAGTACCATTATTTTTAAAACTTTTTTACCCTTTCTTTCAACTGACTAAAAGAAATAATAAACAAGTAACATTATTTTTACATTACTAACCACACCTAAATTTTAGCCAGTCGCGTTGGATTCAACCTTAATTGCGGAGAAAATGCTGTACAAGGTTGTGCTCCCTGTTGTCCAGAAGCAGAAGCCACTTGTTCCAACAAAGTTCCTCAGAAATGTACTGGTATTTGTACACGTAATTGTAGAATCCAATGTCGTTGTGTTGAAGGATACTTGAAAGACACAGCAACTGGAAAGTGTGTAAAAGAATGTTAATTTTCCAGTCCCAAATACCTCAACATAAATTTATTAAATAATAGTGCAATGTAAAATAAAAATGTATCCAATAAATGTTTGTTTACAAATTTAGTGAAACCATCAAAATAACAATTATTTTAATCATCAAAATTTTATAAAAATATTGGGAAAATAAATAAGCGAATAAGCTGTAAAAATCTACAAAGAAAGCTCAGCATAATGTTTCCTATTTATGATAAATAAATAGCAAAATGTAGAAGAATAAATATTTCATACACCACATCAATTAAATATTACCAAATAAAACCTACAACCATTTTCAAGCTGCTACTGACAACTGATAAAAACAATATTAAAACCTGATAGATCCTTTTGAAAATAATCGACGATTTTTTCTATGTGAATGTACTGAACTGCTGTCTATAGCGTGGATTAAATTCAGAACGGAATTTGGTAAATTGTAATTTTACCTTTATTCAGAAAAAAATATAAATATATAACTTAAAACTCCCCCTCCACGCAACACTTTAACACTTTTGTTGTACAAAAAATGATATTTTTTATACCTGAATTACAACTTGTCAAAACTCCTAAAAATATGACCAGGAGTAAGAGCTTTAAGATCGATAGGGTCATTTAAAAGAGGGCAAAGGGGACATGAATTTAGTATAGCTTTGATACGGACGAGTACAGTGCTCAGTTCCTCAAAGGTAATCTGAGCGTACCTACTAAACGATATAGATGGTATGTGGTGCTTTTAACAGCCGCTTCCCAAATACCATCCAAATGAGGACTATGTGGAAGAATTAGTTTCCATAGTAAATTAGTTTGAGAAGTAAATTTATCCTTAGAAGAAAAAATCCTTATTTTTTCGGAGACCAAGATCCGACAGGGGAGGACAACCATCGAACGCAAGGCCTCCTCGGTCGTCAACAGGCGAAATCCTTGCACAAAAAACCAAAAAAAAAAATACTCAACCCTCTCAGATAAAAATAGCTACCTGAAATATAAGAAGTATGTATCAGCCTGGAAAACTACATAATATTATTAAAGAGAAAGAGAGGCTAAATATAGATATACTTGGGGTTAGCGATGTACAATGGTCAGGAAATGGAGAGATATCAATAAATAACCACAATATCTATTACACTGGAGGACACTAAACTGATTATCGATACGGAGTAGCTTTCATTATAAGCAACACTATTGGAAAATCAGTACTAGGTGTGATTCAAATCTCAGAAAGAATAGTTACGCTAACAATTCAAGCACGGAACTGTAATATTAATATGATCCAAGTCTATGCTCCCACAGCTGATAAGACCGAAGATGAGATCGAAAAGTTTTATTTAGAATTGCACAATATAATCAAGTTAACAAAATCTAGAGATATTACTTACATTTTAGGAGACTTTGTAGATGCAAAGATTGTAGTAGGTACAGTTGAAAATATAGTTGGACAGTTAGGATTAGGAACTAGAAACGAGAGAGGAGAAAGGCTCATAGAATTCTGCCAAGAAAAGAATATGGTAATTGCCAATACTTGGTTTTAGCTTTCTAAGAGAAGACTATATACGTGGACGTCTCCTTCACATACAGAAAACCACATTGTCAGAAACCAGATAGACTTTATACTCGTAAATACCAGATATAAAAACTCTATAACCTCAGTTAAAACTTATCCTGGAGCAGATGTTAACTCAGACCACAATCCTTAGTTGCTGACGTGAAAATAAAATTAAAAAAAATTGAACTCACAAAACAACAACCAAAAATTAATGTAAGAATCCTAAAAAACGAAGAAATAAAAAACGAATTAAAAAATAATGTAAATGTTAATATGTAAAAAACACTAATTGACAACAAACAAATTATGGACGTAAATAAAAAGTGCTATAATATAAAAAACACATTACTGAAACAAATTCAAGAAAGTTTGATACAACACAGGTCAGAGGCTAAAAAACAGTGGATGTCAGAAGAAATACTATTACAGATGGAAGAAAGAAGGAAATATCAAGGAAAAGATCTACAGAAGTATAAATAAATACAACGTATAATTAAGGAAAAAATCAAAACAGCTAAGGAAATCTATTTGATGAAACAATGTGAAGAGATAAAAGAAATAGAAACTAAAAATATGATATAAGAAATATGCACATAAAAAGCGACTCTATTGGCTACGAAAGTTTGACAACGAGATGGATGAGAATTTCTGTAATATAGGGCATCTCAGGGTCTGTCCACAAATTTATGGGAAAAAAATTAGTTTGTTTTGAAATATTTCAAGAACTCTAGGAAGAGATGTGATTTTAAGAGGACACGCTGGATTTAGAAGTTATTACATGAAATTGTGTTATCCAAATTAGTGGCTTTTAAGTATACATATGCGCTTTAAGCCTTTTTACTGCTGTTTAAAAATGCGTTTTATTAGATTAAAGTAACCGATGGTTTAGAAAAAAGGAATCGAGGAACTTTTTAATCTCTAAGAGACCATATTGAATCAGCAAACAGCTTTCTTTTGCTAGGAAATAAAAAACAATTAACACCGTAGGTTATGATAAAAAGCTGAATACATTGAAAGGGTTCTTCTGGGAAATTTCTCCGTAAAATATTTTGAAGGTAACTCTAATTTAGATTTACTCGAACCTGACGATACATTTTCCCGTTATTGCAGGTAATGTAATATGAATGTGATCAGAATCTACAAAGGATACTGTACAGGTCAGGGTGAACTTTATAGCCCTTGTGAAGAATATTATTTAAGGAAATATTAATCGACCTTTTACAGAAGCTATGAAACACTTCTCTATGTTTAGTAGTTTAGCTGGATCCTTTAATCACACAGTGATGAGGAAGAAAGTATTTATATTCAGAATTAGGATTATGTGAATCGAAAGAGACTACTAAAGCATGGTTTAAGGACTAATATTTTTTTATGGACCTTCGGTATTCAGAAAATAATTTACAATCTGAACAAACTCTTTTTTTTTTAATAATTATTATTTAAATGGGAATAAGCCACACTTAAAGGTTAAAGTAAGTTTATTGACATTTCAATTTCCACTTCGGAAATCTTTCTCAAAATACAAACATTAGTAAATTAAACAAATTTTGTTTTTTGTTACTTGGTGAAAAATTCTTCTAATAATTTAATTTTATCTGACTCATTTATATTGACAATTCAGACATACATTATACATTTTAAAGTAGAAGACTTTGATGATATTGCCAATATTGTTGAATTGCGTTCCTTGGACGACTTTACTGGTAAGATAGTTCATTAGATTACATGAAATCAACTTTAACTTGAGAATATCCGTCAGAAAAAATCATACCATGTAATTCGTCTTTAAAAGGACAAACACATGCCATGATAACAGTAAAAATCTCCTGTTAGTGATTCCTTAGTAAATTATGAGGGAAAAAACAGGAAAAAAACCTCATAATACTATCCCGACATGGTAAGTATTTGGTCGTGCATTTAGTTTACTTTCAATAAACACCAAATTCTGATTTTATATGTTTGTTATTTAAATAACATAAATGATGTATCCTCTATATGTTACCGACTTACTAATACAGTATTGCCCAAAATAAACAATACTGAAACTAAAATATAGATGTCTCTTTGTGCGCTCTGTCATATTCAAATTAACTAGTATAGACCTGTCAAGTAATCCTTAAACAATTAATTATTAAGGGCTAATTGTTAAAAATGGTGTTACGTACAGAGGAGAAAGTGTTTCTTGTGGAGCATTATTTTCGTTCATACGGAATCGGCCGCTGAAATAAGGCAAGTCTGCAATACGTGTGTGATCAATTCACACAACGGTTTAATAAATATTCTCCAAGTAATGCTGTAATTTTGAAGGTTGTTGAAAAGTTTAGAAATACGGGTAATGTATTGTGCTAACAAAAAGGAAACTAAGGGCGTCCCAGGACAGTTAACAACAACGATAACCATGAACTTGTTTTTGAGCGAATCTTGGAAAATCCGAAATCCAGCCAGACAAGAACAGCGTTGCATCTTGGCTTAAAACGAACTTTCTTGCACAGAATCCTGAAGGAGCTAGGTGCATTTTCGTGTATGATTCAGGTACATCAACAATTACATCTCAGGGATTTTCACAACAAAGTGGAATATTGTGTCAGAATTCTTGCATTACAGTATGAAAATCCTGAATTTTTGAAAAATGTATGATTTTCAGACGAAGCACATTTTCATTTGTCAGGCCACGTAAATCGTGGCACAAATCGATTTCTGGGCTTTGCCAGACCAGATAAAGTTCAATAAATTCCTTTACATAGCGCAAAAGTGAGTGTCTGGTGTGCAGTTTCGGGACACGGAATCATTGGTCCATACTTTATCGAAGAAAATGGTAGGCGAGTCACACTTAATCAACAGAGGTACATATAAATTTTAATACGTTATCCCTCATCTACATCAATTTTTTCGTGCACGTATTTGGCATTTCGAGACCAATGTCTCCAGCAGGATGGAGCAACTTCGTAGTTCGTCAATTTTTTCAGGGACATTTTCCAAACAAATTCATTTCACGATTTACTGACTTCCTTTATACATATTTCCAGACGTATACATTTGGGGCATGGCTAAAACTGCCGTTTTTAAACGGGCACCACAAACCATCAATTAATTAAAGGATGCCGTTAGGCCTTCTTCGCGGACTTGAGACAACCTTTATTCCATAAAATTACGAAACATCTGGAATATCGGTATGAAGTCTATCTTGAGAGAGGAGGAGCTTATTTAGAAAATGTTATAAAGTGTCAATAATATGTATTGTTTAGAACAATAAAATAATTATTACAAGTTCGGTACTGTTTATTTTGGGCTATACTGTACTAGTATTTTCCTTTTAATAACTTCCTCCTTTAATATGGGTAACCAGATCCTACTACATTCTGCCGAGGAATTTGCGACACAATTAGTCTCATTTAGCATAATTAGAGGCGCTTTTTTTTTAATTTTCTCTTTTTACCATCCATTTTACATTTTAGGTGTCGGAATCGCCTTTCAGCAATGTGGAAAAAATCGCCTAGTTCATTTTGACCGTGGGGATTTCTTAGTTGTAAGTCTACCTAAAAAACTCCATTTTCAAGGTATTTATGTGACTAAAGCAAATGGTTTTCAGCTTGCTAGGCATCTAAGGAAGGACTATTGTTTTCGGAAATATTTTCTATTTCCCAAAATTTTCAACGAAAGATGTAAGAGATCATCGGTAGTTTAATTTTGACAAAACAACATAGTCCTTTAATTCGAAGTAATAGTGAAGTGAAAAGCTATGTGACCTTCGATGATCCAACCGAGGTGCGTCTATTACAATGTGGGAAGGTTTCTACCTAACCAGTGTATATTTGTAAATCGATTTCAGCTGGAATTCAGAATCGGCTAGGTTAATTTTAGAAGAAATTTTTAAGTGTGAGGTGATTGTTGAAAGAACAGCCATGATAATTTTAGCTGGAAATTTTGCTTAGTAATGGTTGGCTCTATACCGGTATATCTTAAGGTCTTCAGATAAGGCTTTGCATTGAGAAAGAATAGCAGACGTTCAGAAATGAAGAATAACTGTGAACCATTATCTAACATATCTTTAGCCTTTATATGGTGGACAAATCCAGAAACAATTTTAACGAGTGCTGTCGACAGTATCTCAGGATTTTCCTATTAGAAACCCTAGACATGTTTTCCCTATTAGAAGCATTGGATTATCTGTAAAGATGTATGCCGTGTTTTTTTCCACACAAAGAACAACCTTTAGACACTTTAAAATAAAAACGCTTACCACCAATGCAATTGAAACAAATTATAATTATACTTTTCATTATTTGACATTTTAAGAAATATATAACATCTGTAGATGTCATGCTCTGAGGTTTTGCAATACCAACAATGTCTTCTGTTACCTTTTTTTTTAGTATTTGGAAACTTACTTCTGATATAAAGGGAGACTACACTATAATGCACAGCCTAAGTTTGGCGTGATTGGTCACAGCATAAGAGCTGTGGATTGGTCGGCATCTTCATCGGATTTTGAATTTTTCAGGTTATGTATCTCTCTGTTTGGCGCTTAAACATCTGTGATTAGGCGGTTTTATACCAATTTGCCAATAAGCAACCACACAGAACATTTCAATTTAAATTGTTCTCATTTATTTTTAAAAATCTGTTAAATTGTTTTAAAAATTTGTTCGTTAGAACACCATATTTAATTACCTAAGACTTTGTTTTAGCAAGCAATTATGGATTCTGTCTATCCATCTACTTCAACAAGCTGTGAAATTGACTCAGGAGCCTGCCATCTTTGCAGCAAAATATTTAAAAATGTGGAATTACGAAATCGTCATATCAAAGGAATACATAACATAGATATGTCGATTAAGAAAATTAATCACATTATTTGTCCCTTATGTGAACAAGAAACTAATTTCAAAAGCCATGAGAACTTACGAAAACATCTTAAAGGGAACCACCAGGTGAGTATTGAATTAATAACTTTTGAATTTTCTAGTTTACAAGAATATGAGACATGGAAAGACATGCAGAAATTTGAGACAAGTTATACAATGAATAGAATTGTTAATAGAAATGAACAGAAGACATTATACTATGAGTGTAACAGAAGTAACATTAAAGGTAGGTACAATACTTTGTTACTTGTAATATTTAAAACTTATACTAATCTATATTTAGGATATAAGCCCAACTATAAAATTAGAACAGAGAAATCTGGTGGATCAATTAAAATTAAAGTAGTGTGTCCCTCCAGGCTGATTTGCAAACTGAGAGATCAAGGACAAGTTTCAGTCAGTTATTGGAAAACACATGCTGGACATAAAGAGGAATTAAGAACCATGCATCTGGCAAAAGCAGAAGAAAAAATGATTGTAGAGAAGTTAATATCTGGGGTGCCATCCAGCAGAATTTTAGAAGATTCAAGAAAATTGGAAACACCAAAACTAGAAAGACTTGCAGTATTAACAAGTCAAGATCTCTCAAATTTGTACAGGAAGTATAATACATATAAGAAACGAGATCAAAATGATGTGGTAGCAACGGCTTTAAAGGTTCAGGAATGGAATGCTAACAACAAGAATTATGCTTTCTTATTCAAGAAGGAAGGTAAAGACCTATCATTTTTTTATGCCTACTACAATTATAATTAATCCTATTCCAATTTGACTTGTGTGAATTGTTATCACTTGACTCATGTAACAAACCTTACTCTTAGCAGAATCAACAATATACATTTTTAAATAATATATCTCGTAAGATTGTAGTCATTGGTTTTTTACATTAAAACTAATTTTGTAATGGAGGTGCTGATTTATTGGGCAAACTTACTAGTTTTTTATTTTACTAGACAACCATTTTTGGGTCTTAGTCTGTTAAAGAATACTTCTCCATTCTGATCTATTTCACACTTTGCTCTTCCAGTTTTTGATAAATATGATATGTTAAATAAGAAGTCAACACAACAAAAAAAATAGGACTAATGATTACCTGTTAAAAAATACAATAAAATTTCAGTCTCTTACCATTAATTTATTATCTTTAATTATCTCTAAACTATAAATTTTTTATTTTTATTAGGAGAACAACATGATGTACTTAAAAAAGAAGATTTTGCCTTAGGATTCATGAATTCTGTAATGGAAGATAAATTAAGAGAATTCCATAGCATAATTTGTATGGATGGTACACATGGCACGAACAAGAGGGGAATGGATTTAACAGTGGTGCTTATTAAAGATGACAGGAATACAGGATTTCCAGTTGCATTCTTACTGTCAAACCGATTGGACCAAGTAGTTCAAGAAGTTTTTTTAGGTGTGTATTATATGAGTAGTGACAATTTATGACTGGTAAGTAAAAATAATTTTTAAAAACTTTTAGGTGCTCTCAAGAATAGAATGCAGACTGGAATTCATGCAGAACATTTTATGAGTGATGACGATAAAAAATATTATAATGCATGGGTGAAGATTATGGGCAACCAACCAAAGAGGCTTTTATGTACATGGCACGTTGTGAAAAATTGGAATATTCGAGGGAAGAAGAAAATAAAAGATCCAATTTTGAAGAAACAGATGAAAACTGAGATGAAAAGAATTATTAATGAAACGGATGAAGATAGATTTATGGAGTTATGCAATAGATATATAATCAAATTACAAGAGGCAAATGAGATAGATTTTTTTAATTATCTGGCATGGTAAATAAGTATATGAAATCATACATTTTAAGTCATCCTTAAGTCTATTTTTTTTTGTAGGTATTACTTTCAGAATGAAGAGAGAATCAAAATGTGGGCATATTGTTACAGAAAAAATTCAGGAATCAATACAAACATGGCGATAGAATCTTTCAACAACCTATTGAAGACCAACCACCTTAGGAGAAGTGCTGGGGTAACAATTGAAAAGTTATTGGACACAATAGATGATCTAGTTGACATTAAAATGTGGAAGAGGATTATAGACATCGAAAGACCAAATGCGAACAATTATCAAGATAGGGTTATAGCAAAAGCACACAAAATGGCAGAAACGATGAAAAACAAAGTGGAGGTTAAGAAAAATGAGAAGGTATATGGTCAATTTCAGGTAAAGTCATTTAGAGATCCTAATACATTATATAATGTAAATATAAGGCAAGTATGTGAAAATGAATGTAAGACATTGTATTGTAGAGTATGTAAAATTTGTATTCATCGCTATCAGTGTGAGTGTGCTGAATATGTGGTGAGGAATATCTTGTGTAAGCATGTGCACTTGGTAAGAATGCACGAGGAGCGCGAGGGAACTAACTCTGTTTTAGATGATGCTGCAAGGTGTTTGGCAGAAACTTCAATTATCAAATCAAGGCATCAAGAGGAAATTAATGAGTTTGTCAGAGGGAAGGTAGAACAGACAAATGTGATCCAGGAAAACACCAGACGATGTCTTCAAAATGAAAACTTCAAAAATGTCATAGACAGCTTACATGACTTAGATGATGAAACTTATACACAATTACATGACAAATTTATGAGAGACGTTCAAGAAGCAAGACGTAAGGTAAAGAAAGAATTTCAGGAAACCCCTAAGGATATTACAAAGAAGCGAAAAATGGAAAAGCAGGAATATTTTCCTTCCAATAAAAAAAGAAACTGATTAAAAATTAAATTTGAACCATTCTTGTAGCTCACATGTATTTTGTGTTTTTGTATCTGTATTGAATTTTTATTATAATTTTATAGGCTTATTTACCTATTGCAAATTGCCTTTTGCATTAATTAGTCTTAGATGTCATAACTAACGACCTTCTTTTACAGATTCTTAGTTCTAAGACTAATTAACACTTTATTTTTAGATTCTTAGTATTAAGATATCTAACCCCTTTCTTTGCAGATTCTTAGTTATAATACTAATTAACTTTTATTGCAGATTCTTACTTGTAATAAACATTTTATTGTATTTTAATAAAGGTATTTTTCTCGCTAGCTAGGGTTCATATATAACCTTTATGTCCACGGACCGTGATCCCTATATGCTCCGGTCCAACATAGCTATGGATAGTGCGACTGGACCACCTTCCCTCATTCCCGAGGGTCAAATCCAGCGACAATTAGTAATATATGTAGTAAAATTTCATAAAATATATGTATAAATGCTTAGTTTAGGCCTGAATTTTAAAGCTGTGTTAAGTAATGATGTTATAATGATGTTATATTTGTATGCTTTTATATTAGAATTGCATTTTTAAATCGGGATGTACTGGGCCCTAGGCGAGGTTTCGAGGGGTTTTCCTTCGCCATTGCATCAATAACGGCCCCCCCTCCTTTGATTTCCCAGATTTTTAATAAAGAATAAAGACATTTTAAACATAGCTGTTTAGTGTTTTATTTGGTTTGCAATAGTTATTTCCAGTAAACCTCTGCTTCATTTTGTTAACAATGACAATTTTTCATAGTACTCGATTCACAATATATATCTTTTTATTATCCTACATTTGTGGTGAAATCTAATATAATTCAGTGTTCTGAAAAAATGAAAATGGATAAATGTCAATTTGGATTTATGCAAGGAGGCAGGTCTACATCAGCAATTTTTATTATAAAACAGTTAATTTAACAATTTAGAGTGAAAGAGATAGACTTGCGAATAGTATTATTAATCTTGAGAAAGCACATGATGAAGTTATCAGAAACCTACTGTGGCAGAGATTTAGTAGGAAAGGAGTGCCGGCTGAATGTGTGAGTGGAGTATGAGCAAGTAACAACTATAATAGTGTTAGAACTACTATATATAGTTAGAATAACTATTATAGTGTTAGAACTATACAATTGTAGGTGAAACTGGCCAATTTTGTGTGAAAATAGGGCTTCATCCGGGTTTCGCCCATATTTATTCTCATTTGTGCTGGATTAGATAACAACTGAACCTCCTTGGTATAGAGTAGCGGAGACAAGTCCTTAATGAAAAATGATTAAAATTAAGTTGGATACAAACCAAATATTTAGAATATTCTTTTAAATATGATATTTCAATTCCAGATAGAGTAGTTGGCTTGAATAGACAAGAACTCACAAAAGATGATAATTTTCGGCTTTTAGGATCGGTATTACCGATTTATCATACTTCAATTAAAGATAAAGGAAAGAGGCAAATTGAATGATGTGTGATAAAAAAGGTACGAAGAAAACTAAAAGGTAATTGTATAGGACTGCTTTTAGACCAGCTATGATGTATGGTACTGAATGTAGGGCAGTAAAAAAGGGGATGAACAGAAATTGCATGTTTTTGAAAAACCATAATCTCAGAGAAAAAGCGGAGAGGTACTTAGTCCCTGGAAGAGAACAGAAAAGTTTACAGGAAAATAATTAGAGAAGCCGATCCCACATAGAGAAAGCTAACGAGAATAATAATGTTAGAATGTTCTAGAAATAAAAATAATAAGAAGAACCTCTAAATCTTAATAAAAAAATTACCTAATCAAAAAAAATTAAAACAATATCTATATATCTAATAAAAAAGCATCACTAGCATATCAAAATAAAAAAACACAAGTCAGAAATTAATTTTACCTACATAATCTCAAAAGAAAAAATAATTACATTTCTAATAAAACTGTAATAGCCAGCTTAATCCTAAAATGTGAATATCATCCGCTTTGTGCCAATACCACAGTAGATTGCTACTCTGCTAATAAATTTTTTAGCGATATAGGTACTGTGTCACAATACCTCAATTGTCATTTTAAAAAACATGAAACCCGCCAATTTTTAAATTGGGACCCACCCACCAACCAATCACGCCAAACCTAGGCTGTGCATTATAATGTAGTCTTATAAAGGGATGTGTTATTGTATTTGTGATTAAACCTTTCCTTTTTAATTTCATGTGCAGAAGTAGTGGAGTGTAACACTGAAAATAATACTACCGCAGAAAGAAACCGCAGAATTTATTATATCGAGAAATACAAAAATAAAACTCTACAAAACAATAATACGCCCAGTCCTAACATATGGTTCAGAGACCTGGACTCTAACAAAAAATAATGAAAACATGTTAGGATGTATCTAAAATTCCAATGTTGTGTACGACATTTAAATTGTTTTAATGAATCCTAAATTATTTTTAATATTAACTACAAAGTCTCTCAGTGAGGTAGCAGTGTATTTGTAATATTAGAAATATTAAGTATTGTATGAGCAAACCATGCTCACTTGTTTTATATAATAAATATACCTACATAACTTTTATTCTGTATGAAATAATGTGTTTTCGTTGGAGAGCACAGAGTTTATTGAGTTGTTAACAGCTTAGGGTACAAAACGATACTAACTTAATGAATACAAACTATTTCTCATTTACAACTCATTCTACTTCTGTTGTTATGAGAAGGCCGAAGATGAAGTGTACTACAAGGTAATCGAATTATATGTTGCAGTTATTATTGATTAAAATCCCTTTATAATATGAATAATGAAAGCCCATATCTACTACTTGCCGTGTTACACTTCTTTGCGTTAATCGCATCATAAAATGGTTTTACATTATTAAAATGAAATTTTCGAACAACCTCGTTATCTAACTTAATTTTTAGAGTTTTATTGGTTTTATTGACTTCAAGAACAACATAATGGTCCTGTATTTAATACCTATTTTGGTGTATTTGAATTTCTTGGTCTTTTTAAGAAAATCTTATCTCTAACTTTATACTTCCAAGTTGCTCGTTTTTAAGTTATCAAAACGGTTCTTTTGCTTTTTCCTTTGATCGCATTGTTTTTCCCTCATAATTTCTAACTGATTCTTCTTCTTCTTCTAATGGCGCTACAACCCTTTGTGAGTCTTGGCCTGCTTAACAATGTTCTTCCATTCTGCCCTGTCGGATACTTTCCTTCGCCACTGCCTAATGTTCATGGTTTTAAGATCCCTCTCTACGTCGTCTATCCATCTTTTACGGGGCCTTCCTCTTGTTCTGTTTCCTTGGGGCTTCCATCTCTGGACTACTTTTACAGCTCGATTATCTGGCATTCTTTCTAGGTGACCAAGCCTCTAACTGATTATTATATGAAATTTCATCAAATTTCCTATCAAATTTATAGGTAAATACTAAACTATTGGGGGTAGTAGATGTTGAATAATGTTTACTAGAATTATATAAGTGTATAGCGACTAAAAGTACATCTTCTAAGTCGCACTGGATATGATCCAAAAGATAGCTTGGCAAAGTATCTGTTATGGTAGCATGGAAACACTCAATTATACCGTTAGAGGCATGGCACTCAGATGAAGTAAGGTGCCATTCGATATTCAACGAATTGATAAAAATTTGCAGCTTTTTATTATTAAATTCACCCCCGTGATCTTCTGACATAATCATCTTAGGAAGGCCAAAAAGCGAGAAATAATTATTTAATTTACTAATTATCGTTTCTGGGTTTTATCAGTTAAAATATACGCTTGCGCAAATTTTGTTAGATTATCTATAACGGTGAGAATTTTTTGTTTATCAAAAAAGAACAGGTTTACAGATAAAGCCTCAAATGGTTTCTCCGGAGAATGCCTTACATTTAAACCTTGAGTACGATTCCTACTATCAAATTTTGAAAGTTGACAAGTAAGGCATAAAGTAATAAATTCGGTTATTTTTTCTATACATATTATTCTATTTATAAAGTCGTCCAATTTTGTCCGCAGTTTCATTAATTCTTTGTGATACTTACGCGGGTCGTTGTGATATTCGAAAATTATAATTTACCTATCTTCTACAGGCGGCATAGTAACGATATGTTCACAAATTATAAAGTTAACGTCTGGATAAAGAAAACTGAGCATTTTGTAATAAATATTGCTTTCAAAATAAGGTATGCAATAAGTTTTGTTTCGAACTAATACTAGTTTTTTCAAAGTAATAAAATTCTCAAGGCAATGGTTGGCAATTAAAATGTCTTTACTACGATTTTCGGTATATAACTTTCATCATCAATTAGCCTATATTTGTCCACTGCTGAACGTAGGCCCCCCGTAAAATTTTCCACCTATTCCTATCTTGTGCTTCTTGCATCCAATTTGTGGTGATGCGCTTGATATCATCCGTCCATCGAGTCGGTGGTCGTCCTCTGCTTCGATATGCCTCTTGCCTTGGTCGCCATTCCAGAATCTTTCTGGTACATCTATCATCCGTTAATCTGGCAACATGTCCGGCCCAAGCCCTTTTAGCCATGGGTATTTTGTCCCCTGCATCTGTGATACCTGTTCTTCTTCTTATTTCTAGGTTTGGTACTTTATCTCTGATGGTAACACCTAATATTGATGTTTCCATAGCGCGTTGTGTAACTCTTATTTTATCTATTGTTCTTTTTGTCAGAGTCAGTGTTTCTGCACCATATGTAAGAATCGGTAAAACGCACTGGTTAAAAACCTTTCTTTTTAAACAATATAACTATATAACAATATAAGTTTAATATTTTTTTAAAATCCGAGTCACCAACAGTGGGAAAATTATCATTGATAATTTCGAAATAATTTACATTTCTGTCATTCTCATCGTATATATACAGTGTGACCCATTTAGATTGGAAACACCTCTATAAAATTTGAAGTTGTTAACCGATTTTAACCAAATTTTTTTTTAATGTCATGTAATAAAAGGTCTACTGCGGGACAAAATATGAAATATTTAGTTAAATTTTTAGGGCATTCTACGATACTTTTTCTTCGTCGAAAATGGAGAATTTGTATTAGCGATTTTTTTAATAAAAAAATTTCTACGCCACTAGATTTAGAGTGGCTTTAAATAGCTATGACAAAAATTTTATTAAAATATATTTATTAATAACGAAGTTATGACAACTTAAAATTTTAAAACTCACTAAGCTACGAGTCAAAAAAGAACACCCTGTATCAACAGATAACCATTAAACTAATTATTTTTTAAATAATTTTAATAATAAACCACTACTAGACAAAAAAATGTTTAAAATAGCATAAAAATTTAATGCAAGTAACGCACTTACATTATTATTAACTTTACATGCTACAACTTAAATCTCAGTTGCCATGACAACGATATTACTGTTTGACATTATTTGTGTCATACAATATAGCATTTCAGTGCTAGCATAAATTTATGCATAATATTTGCAACAATATTTACTTCAAATTCTTTTAATAATATTTTGTGTCATGGCTGCAAGATTAAGTTTGAGAGAAAAAATTAAAATTATACGTCTTTTGGGAGATAACGATAGAAGTGCCAGGGAAGTTTGTACAATATTTAATGACAGACATGTAGATCGTCCTAATATTAGCTGCGGTACGGTAAACAAAATAAATAGAATATTTAATGAATATGGTGCAGTATTAAAACTAATTTTAAAAAATAACCCGTTACAAAGAAGAAGAGGAAATGATCAAATAATTTTAGATCATTTCAGAAATAACCCTAATGCCAGTTTAAGGAATGCCAGTTTATATTTGAATGTGCCTCGAGAGAGTATTCGGCGATGTCTTAAGGTAAATAATATTAAACCTTTCAAACCAAAATTCTTACACACATTACAAGAAGGCGACGAAGCAAAACGTTTAGAATATTGTTTATGGGCCCAAGGGGAATATTTAAACAATATAAATTTTCTAAAAAACGTGTTGTTTACCGACGAAGCCACTTTCACTACAAATGGAGTAGTATCATCACAGACTTGTCGCTATTGGACAGCAGATAATCCCCATTGGGTAATAAACTGTAAAAGCCAGTATTCTCAAAAAATCAATGTCTGGTGTGGTATACTGAACGAGCGAGTTATTGGTCCTTTCTTTTTTGAAGAAAACTTGAACTCACAGAACTTTTTAGAATTTTTAAATACCGACTTGTGGGATGCTATTCATGAGCTCCCAATTAATGAACGATTAAATTTGTATATCCAGTTAGATGGGTGTTCTGTTCATTACGTCAGAACCGTGAGGCAATGGCTAAATGAAAATTTTCGGAACCGTTGGAGAGGCCGGGGTAGTCCGTTGATAGATTGGCCACCCAGGTCTCCAGATCTCACAATTTTAGACTTCTTTCTCTGGGGAGTTATCAAACAAAAAGTTTACCAAACCCGTGCAATAGACGTAAACGAACTTCGTGCAAGAATTCGACAAGCATGTGCAGAAATTACTCCCCAACAACTAAGAAATGTAATTAGAAATATTCATAAACGCTACGACAAATGTATCCAATTAGATGGTGGATTGGTAGAGGCAACTAGAATTTAAACTAAATTTATGTTTCCATGTTTCTGTTAATACAGAGTGTTATTTTAACGTTAATACAGAGTGTTTTTTTCTTAGTGAGTTTTAAAATTTTAAGTTGTCATAAGTTTGTTATTAATAAATATATCTTAATGAAATTTTTGTCATAGCTATTTGAAGCCACTCTAAATCCAGTGGCGTAGGAATTTTTTTAATAAAAAAATCGCTAATACAAATTCTCCATTTTCGACAAAGAAAAAGTATCGTAGACTGCCCTGAAAATTTAAATAAATATTTCATATTTTGTTCCGCAATAGACCTTTTATTACATGACATTAAAAAAAAATTTGGTTAAAATCGGTTAACAACTTCAAATTTTATAGAGGTGTTTCCAATCTAAATGGGTCACACTGTATATATATATATATATAAAATAGTCTTATTGTTAACGTCTAAGATTTGCTCATTAGAGTAAGAAAAATTATTTAAAACTAATTTAGTTTTAATATTCTCAAATTCGGTATATTCATTTTGTTTTTGATAGACATGGTTTAATCGAATTCTAGACAGAGCGTCTGCAACTCTGTTTACTTTACCTGAAATATGCTGGTCTAAGTGGTCTATGATCTGTGAGTATTCGAAATGTAACTCCAAATAGATATGGATGTAAGTAATTTTTAAAGTGGACAACAGACAGTCATTTAATGTTCTCGATGCGAAAGCTATTGGTCGATCCTCACCGTTATCGGAGATCTGTGACAAAACCGCACCAATAGCAAACTTGGATGTGTCGGTTGTCAAAATAAATTGCTTAGAGAAATTAGGATAAGCGAGAATTTTTTCTGAGATCAAAAATTGTTTACATTTGTTAAAGCATTCCACTACTTCTGGTGTTTCAACTTTATAACTTTGTTCAACAAAGCCGTTAAAGGTTTAGTTAAATCAACAAAATTATTTACAAATTTCCTATAGTAGCCAAATAAGCCAAGACATGATTTACATTCAGTTTGATTTTGCAGGACTGGAAAACCTAAAATAGCTTGAATCTTTTTCGGGTCTGGTTTAATACCTTCCGGTGTTAATAAATGACCTAAGAAAGTTATTTCATCGATTAAAAATTTACATTTATTGGGTTCGATCTTTAAATTATTTTTTAAATGTCAAAATAACTGTCAAAGTTAAATTACGCATTTAAAAGTTCTCCGTGAATTTTTGTGATTTAAGAAGTCCTCAGTCCAGTTGTGGCCTTTGTACGAGAAAGTTGTTTTGTCGTTCGAAGCTCATTAACGTAGAAGACTAAGAAAAATATAAAAGTTCAGTGTATTTGAATTTATTTTGCCCCCATTGGGGGTTACTGTTTGGATATGATAAGTGTTCATAAGTGTAAGATAGATTCAAAGTGTTAAAGTGTTAAGTTATTAAAAACTTGATATGGATTATGCGGGGAGACCACCAGACAAACCTCCATATATTAGTAGGATGGAGGAAGATGTTAATATAGAAAAAATAAAATCCAATATAAACAACACCTGGGACGGCAACTCAAAAAACAACGGAGAAACTGTAAGTAGTAAAACTTCTAATAATTCTACAGAAAATGTAAGAGAACAATTTCTATATCAGAGCAGTGATACAGGTCCTTTTCATGTATATATAGAAAATAATACTCCTGATTTTAAAGGTAAGATAAATGCCATCAAAATCGGTGATATTATACTATCAAATTTTCCAAATTTAGATAACAAAATTACTAGTATTGATTCAATCGGCAAGAATAGAATCAGAATTAAATTTAAAGACTATGTGTGTGTGTGTGTGTTTTGTTTTATGGCACTGGAACTAAGCCAATTAGCCAGAACAAATGTGTGAAAGTTATAAGGAAAATGCTTCAGTTAAGTATTAATTTTCACTTAATGCGTATCTAATATTATCTTATATTTAATGAACAACACATATTATTATACATAGGGAGGGGACCCCTGGAATGGATACAAAAGAGTGGGATTTATGTTAGTGTGCTTATAATTTAAATTTACATTTAACTGTATGTACATAAATAACCACATATACTCTTATATCTTCAGTTGCAAGTAAGCTCGATAAGTTAAAAGGTGTGTCTATTTTTAATTTATATAGATTACTAAGTAGTGTAGAGATCTCTTGTTGAATAGAAGCGCATTCTAATATAATATGTTCTAAACTACCATGTTTTCCGCATTCGCAATAATCTTCGTTATGGATACCTAAACGGTGTTTATATTCCGGATCCATTGCATGGTTACTTCTGATTCGTGAAATTGTTTTTATAAAATTTCTATTTTGTACATTAAAAAACCATGGTTTTATGTTTAGTTTTGGAAGCAACAATTTTAGCTTCATGTTAATCATCTCCCCTTCTGTAGTAGCCCTTTTTGCTAATCTATCTGCTATCTCATTATATTCTATCCCACAATGACTTTTTACCCAAGATAATGTAATTATCTTTTCATTTTTATTCAATTTTGTAAGTACTTCATATACATCTTTAATTAAATCGTCATACTGGTCGGTTATGTTAATATTTTTTATCTTTTCTAATGCACTTCTGCAGTCAGAGAATATTACTATATTAGTGCCGGATAGGGATTGAGCATAGATTAGTGCATTTTTAATTCCGACTATCTCTGCAGTGAATATTGACGATCCCTTAGGCAGTTTATACAGTCTCTTTATTTTTTTATTAACATGATAAAGAGCCAAACCGGTATTTCCATTAATTACAGAACCGTCAGTAAAGATGTAATCATGATTTTCCCATTTATGATGAATTTTATTAAGAAAATATTTATTTAGTAATTTTTCTGGGAGTCTAGGGTAGTCATCGATTAAATGGAATACAGGACGAATATCGTAGTGTTTAAAAGACGTTAAGTTGTTAATAGTTAATATATTGTCCTTAATTTCTGGATAGTTATAATAACTTTCGATCAATAGAGAAGTTTTTTTATATTTCCAATATCGATTTGTTAAAACCTCGATAGTTAACTGATGAATTGTGTGTGTAAGATTGTCATTTTTTGCGTATATCTTAAATAAGTTTTTATTACTTAAGAATTGTCTCCTTAACTGAAGTGGAGGTATGCAACTTTCCGCCTCCATAACAACTATGGGTGTAGATTTCAGATACCCATTACAGATTCGTAGACATTTATTTTGGATTTGATCAATCTTTTTAAGATGACATTCAGAGGCCGATCCATATAATACGCACCCATAATCGAGTATTGACTGAATAAAAGATTTATAAAATAGAAGACAAATATTAGGGTCTGCCCCCCACTTACTATGGCTGAAACCTTTTATGATGTTTATAGCATTTTCAATTTTAGATGTTATATAATGAATATGAGATTTCCAGTTAAGTTTTGTATCTAGAGTAATACCTAGATACTTAATTGAAGCTAGGTACGGGAGTGTGTAATTTTTTAGTGTTATTGAAGACGGATGATGAAACCTCTTCCTAGTAAATGTAACAGCTGCTGACTTATTTTCTGAAATGGAAAATCCGTTATTCTTTACCCACTTTTCTAATGAATCTGATAAGATAAAATAAAAAAAATAAGATAAAACAGTAATAGACAAGGTTCCAACCAAATCATGTATTGTAAATTTTAAAGCTCAAACTCTTCCAAAATATATCATAATTAATACAGTAATTAAAGAAGTCGAACCCTATGTTCAAAAAGTTTTATTATGTTTCTCTTGCCTTCGTTTTGGACATCTTGGATCTCAATGCAAAGCACGTCCCGGGTGCAATAAATGTCATGATTTTCATAACACAAAAGATTGTACAGTAAATATATATACTCCTAGCTGTTTCAGCTGTCAAGGTAATCATTTTACGACACACCTAAGTGCATGCCCTGAGTTCTCTAGGCAAAAACAAATCAAAAATACAATGTCATCATTAAATTTAAATTTCTTTGATGCCTGTAAACAAATATCGAAAAAATCATATGCCAATATCGCCGCCAGACATAATAGTTCTTCCTTGACAACCAACTCTAATACCAATGATCAGTCCTATCAAGTAACTCCAAATCAAACTGGTTCGTTCGCAAAAAAGTTCTCTTCACAAATGTTTTATACCAGCGGTAGTCCAGAAAACTCAAATTTAAAACGACAACGTCCAAGTACTCCCGATCCTTTGGAATCAGCTAGAAAAGAAATAATTTCCTCAATAAATATCCCTAGACAAAAAGGTGGTATTTATAATACCTCTAAATATACAGAGAACAGAAATACAACAAGTTTGCAGACACAAGGAGTATCATTAGATTTAAATAATGTAATTTTAGAATTGGTTCTTAATATAATCAGTTCATTAAAACTCACTGAAAATTTAAACGCATCAAAAAGAGAGATTATACAACAAATTAAAAAATACTTAAGTACGGCATCGATCTTGTGAGAAGACTTACATGGACAAACGTCATCTTCTCAGACATAACTAGTCCTATAAATTTTTTACAATGGAACTGCCGCTCAGCAGTTTCTAATAAACCAAATTTAGAAGCCTTACTTATTCAAAAAAATGTGTATGTGGCCATGTTATCAGAAACATGGTTTAAACCAGAAAAATTCTATAACTTCGCTGGTTATAATTGCTTTAGATCTGATCGCCCAGATGGCTATGGAGGTACAGCAATTTTAATTAAAGATAAAATAATTGCAGAAGAAATAAATTTATTAGATAACTATAATTTTACTTACACATGCATGGCTGTTAATCTTTCTTGTATCAATAAACATATACATATAATATCCATATACAAAGAACCACGTATTAGAGTAACAGTTGAAGAATGGATCCATTTTTTTCACCACATTCCTCCGCCATTCATCATTGGAGGGGACTTCAACGCTCACAATATGGCATGGGGATGCGAAACCAATGATACTCACGGTAAAGTTTTATTAGAGGCGATAGAACAATGTAATCTAATATACTTAAATGATGGTTCTTCAACTCTTGCACTGAGTTCCAGTCAATAAGCAATCGACATAACAATTTGCACCCAGGACATTATATCTAAATTAATTTGGCCTGTTATTCAAGATCCACATGGTTCTGACCATCTACCCTTGACCATCTCCTTAATAAATTCCAAACAAGCAACACCACCTGGTAACAATATACAAAAAAGATGTAATCTAAATAAAGCAAATTGGAATCTGTATTCATCCAACTTTTCTTCAGAAATACTTCCTCAAACTTATGAAGAATTAGTCAATGAAATAAATAGATGCGCATCCACTGCTATTCCAAAAGTATCAAAAAATAAAATATACCCTACAAAAAAGATTCCAAAACCATGGTGGGATAATAACTGCGAAACAGCTGCAAATAACCGTAAAACTGCCTATAGACGTTATAAAACAAATCCCAATATTCATAATTTAATTGAATACAAAAAATTGGATGCATTAGCAAAGAAAATTTTTAAAAATAGAAAAAAATAAAGCTGGATAAACTACTGCGAAAGCCTTAACTCCCACAGTCTAATCAGCGACGTCTGGAAGAAAGTACATCGCTACAAAAACCGAAAACAGTCCAATAAACTCCCGATAAACTGCGAAGCTGCATGGATAGAAGATTTCCACTTGAAAATTTCACCTCCTTGGGTACCAAATCAAATAAACGAAGTTACAGTCACCGTTTCCAGAGAATATTCAAATCTAGAAAAACCATTTGAATTGTGGGAATTAAATTATGGACTCGAACAAAATAATAATTCGTCGCCAGGGATGGACTGTATATCATACTCTATGTTATATTTTTTACCCACAGAATACAAATCATTATTATTACAAATTTTTTACCAAATTTTGGCAAAATGAGAATTTAATTCCCAAAATATGGAAGGACTATATTGTATTGCCTATAATAAAGAAGCCAGGAAAGCCAGATAACAACGTTGAGTCTTACAGACCTATATCTTTAAGTTCTTGTATACTAAAAACTCTAGAGAGATTAATCAAAAATCGGCTTGAATACTGGCTTGAATCCGAAGATATCCTTCCCAAATCTCAATATGGCTTCCGGAAATCCAGGTCTACACAGGATGCTCTCACTTCACTAGTTTCCTCTGTTCAGGTCAATTTCACAAATCAAGAATCAACAGCTGCAGCATTTATAGATGTAACCTCTGCATTTGATAACATAAATTTATATATTCTACATAAGAAATTGTTATATCTTGGAATGTCAGTTAAAATTTCAGATTTCATTATATCCTTGTATAAGAATAGATGGACTTACTTAAAAATAAATGAGTCACTTTTAGCGCCAAGGCTAACGAATATAGGTATACCACAGGGTAGTATTTTAAGTCCACTTCTTTTTTCATTGTATAATATAGATCTAGAACAGATAGTACCTCCACACTCTAATATATTGCAGTTTGCAGATGATGTCGTGTTGTATACCTCCCATACAACCCTTGACATTTGTAGGCGTAAACTCAAATCTACACTAGATTGTGTAAAAAGTTATTACCATTCTCTAGGCTTATCAATATCAACTACAAAGACTGAAATTTGTTTTTTTTCCAAAAAACGCCAAACTCCTCAAGGTAACTTTAAATTAGGAAAAATAGAATTTCCAATCAAAAATTGTGTAAAATATCTAGGCACATATTTGGATCGTAAACTGTTACGGAAGGATCAAATTCATTCTATTATAAAAAAATCGGAAAACTCCATGAATATCCTTAGAGCATTTTGTAAAACCAATTGGGGAGCTGACCCGAATATTGCATTGCTATTTTATCGCTCAATGATTCGACCAATTTTCGATTATAGTTGTCATTTATATGGGTCTGCGTCAACAGAACATCTTAATAAAATTGAAACCCAGAAGAATAAATGTTTGAGGCTATGTCTTGGTTACTTAAAATCTACTCCTATTAGTATTATTGAAATTGAAGCTAAAGAGCCACCCCTTACACTACGCAGACAGTTTTGTACAGATAAGTTTGTAGCTAGAGCTATATCAAAAAACTCCAGCTATTAAAAAATATTTGTAACTTGAATATATTAGACTTAAACCATAAATATTGGCGTAACAAAAAAACTCCCATATACGTTGAAAGTTATAGGAAACTAACAATATTTGAAGAACAATTGTATCAAAATAAAATACCACTAATTTATACACAACCTCCTAACACTCTCTTCTCTAAGATAATAGAAACATATTATATGGATTCAAATCTTCCAGGAAGTATGATCAATAAAATAATTAAAGTTAAGTGGCCTGCATTTCAATATATTTTTACTGACGGTTCGAAAATTCAAAATAAAACGGGTTGTGCAATATATCACTGGAATTGTGATTACAAAGAATCATATCGATTGCCCAATGAAGCTTCAATATATACTGCCGAACTATCAGCTTTATTTCTTGCGTTAAAATATATAGCCTCTAATGGTATGAATAACTATATCATTCTGACTGATTGTAGAAGCATTATGGACAAACTCGCTTCTATCAAAACCACAAAAAACCTAAAACATATTGAGATAGAAATAAAGAAGTTACATTATGATATTATTTCCGCAGGTAGCTCGATTATTATTTGTTGGGTAAAAAGACACTCTGGAATATTAGAAAATGAAAAAGTCGACAAATTAGCTAAATCTGCAGCTTTAACCAAACATAATATAAACAACATACTTCTTCCAGTAGCAGACATAGATAATATCAGTAGAAACAACTGCAAACAAAGATGGCAACGTTTATACAACCAAAGTACAACTGGAATAAACTTTAGAGACAATAAACAGAATAAGATCAAACCACGCACTCACTCCTGCATACAAACACAGCATAGGTATTACTGATAACCCATATTGCTCCTGTGGTAAAGTGGGAGATCTGCAGCACTTTATATTGGAGTGTGGACAGTACAAACAAAGTATCAAAATGATGTATGAAAAACTAATTGAGCTAAATTGTTCATTGCCTGTCAATTTAAATACAATTATTTTTTCAAATAATAAGCAGATATTAAAATGTATCTACGAATACATAACATCATGTAAATTTAAATTATACGTAGTTTTAGGTATTCAAATCAAAAATTGTAAATATGTCAAAAATTGAATGTGTATACCAACATATTACTTCCTGTAAATTTATATTATAATTAGGCTTAGGTAATAAAATCAAAAATTGTAATTACCACAAATAGTCTGGCTAATTGGCTATGCCAAAGCCATTATACAATAAAAAAAAAATTATTTTTTGTATTAATTCAAAAATTATTTCGATATTTTTAAGACGATCTTCGACAGTATTACTACAAATTAAAATATCGTCCATATCAATAAAACATATTTTACCTATGTGCTTTCGAAATATGTCATTCATCACTCTAGCAAAGGTACTATGAGCGTTTTTAAGCCCAACCGGTATTCTAGTAAATTTAAAGTGGCCGTTTTCTGTGAAAAAAGCTGTTTTGTCGGTATCTTCGGGATTTATGGGAATTTGGTGAAAACCCGATGCTAGATCGATTGTCAAAAAAAATTTAGAGATATTGAGAAGGTCAAAAATATCGCTTATATTATATTATATTATATAGGAAATATATCGTCAACTGTGTGAGATTTAATTTTCTAAAATTAATTACTATCCTCCATTTTTGAACATTATTTCCGTTTTTTGGGCACAACTACAAAGGGCGAATTCCAGGGACTGACAGAGTCGCGAATTATTCCGTATTCCAATAATTTTGTTATTTGTTTATTGACCTTTTTTTATGAACGTGACGGTTCCGATAATTTCGAGTATAAATCGGACTGGCATTTTCAGGGTTAGTACGGATATTGTTTTATTCGATTGCTAAAAGTTAGATGTTCGTTAGATAACTAAAATATATTTTGGAACTTCACGTGAATATCTTTTCTCCTTGTTTGTAGTCTTTTATCGAGATGGTCTAATTTTAGTTTACTTGCAATAGTATCAATGTTTTCAGTTAATTTGATTACATTATTACTTTTTACTTGATGTTCGTGTATATTATGTAGACTAAATATTATGTTCCCGATCAGATGGAAACAATGTGATTTCCTCCCGATTATTATTCAAACCAAAGTCAATAAGACATTTATTCTTTTCTAAAAAATCATAACCAAGTATTCCATCAAAAGGAGAATTTACTGTATAGAATTTTTGAATGAGCGATCAAATCTACAACGTTATCAGCTGTCCCGAAATATAGTCATTTTAAATGGTAAAAACAAATCATAATTTAATATTTTATACCTCTACGACAAATTTAAGTGCATTAGTTAGTGCTGACAATATTATCTCAAGTGAGTAGCACTTCTTTTCGTATTATTTTTGTAACAATAACAAAATAACCTTTAAATAATACCTACGTAAAGAGATAACAAAAATTTCAGTTGGGTCTTGACCAGTTTTTTGGACCGGCCACAGGACCGGCTCAACTTCTGATCAAGAAAATTAATTAAAATGACTTCATACAACAATAATACTACACACAACTCCGTTAAACGCAATTACTCAGATGTCGTAAATTATTTTAAACATCCAACAAAACAACAAGCAATAGTCATTTCCAGCATTGAAGGCACAAAAATCCATGATTACGTCGTAGCTGTTGGATCACTAGTGGGTCCAATTAATGTACTTTTTTCCTCAAGAATTGCTAACAATAGGATATGCATATATCTCTCTTCAAAAAACACTGTTGATGCTTATCTTCATTCTTATAAATATATCGAAATAAATGGATGTCAAGTCGAAGTAAGAAGATTAATTTCTTCAGCCCAGAGACTTCTAATATCTAATGCATGTCCTACAATCCCGAACGAAATAATTGAACAAGAATTACAAAAACTTGGTATTCACACTGTATCTAAAATGACTTTTCTTCGAGTAGGTATGTCTGAAAGTGAGTACAGTCATGTTCTGAGCTTTAGAAGGCAATCATTCATTACACCCCTGGAAAATATGTCTATTCCTGACTCTTTTACTATAACTCATGATAATACTTCCTACCGAGTATTTCTCTTCATAGACGGATTCGGTTGTTCCAAATGTAAAACCATTGGTCATCAAGAATCAGAATGCGCTAACATTTCAAACCAAACTAATTCAACTACCCTCTTAGATTCAACTCAAACCACATCAACATTATCTAAACATCATCAACCTAATGATACCCTTTCAACTCCCCTCTCAAATTCAACTCTAATCACATCGTCATTATCTAATCCTAATGAACCTAATGATAAAATATATCAATCTATGGAAACCGACCTCATCCAAAACATATCTAAAGATAATACAAACACTTCGTCTTCTTCTTCCAAAACAACATCACCAGCTGTAAATAGCACTAAAAATACTACGGAAACCGACATCATCCAAAACGTATCTAAAGATAATCCAAACACGTCGTCTTCTTCTTCCAAAACAACAGCACCAGCTGTAAATAACACTGAAAATACTACGACACCAGAAACATCAATAACCTTAAATAATGCAGTCAATTCTAAACAGCTAAAAAGACATAGCATATCATCTCCTGAAATTAACGATGACAACCCAAAAACCGACTCATCCGTTTTTAATACCCCTAAACAAAATAAACCAAAAAAGAAACCCAAAACTTCTTCCAAAACCCCCCGCGAAGATGTCATCCACTCCCTAGAATCCATCAAAGACAAAATCGAAAATAGATCATCTCCATTTATACTAAATTTTAATGAAATATGTGATTTTATGGAAAATGTTTTAAACTCTCATAACCCTGAATTAACTTCTAAAGATTACTCCAATGAACCAGAGGAACTAATTCAAATCCTTAATTTTGTTTATTGTTACACCCAAAATTCTAGGTTAAGAAATAATATCACCCGACTAAAGAAAAAAATAAACCCTAACCCTTCTTCAGCTGACGAAACTGACGAATCGTCACTAGTTGAAAAATAATTAACGGATGACTAATTCATTTATAGTGCAATGGAACATAAATGGGTTTTATACCCATTATGAACAGTTAAAACTACTAATCGGCGAGCTTTCCCCTTTAATTCTTTGTCTTCAAGAAACCCACTTTAAACAAAATAACATAAATTTAAAAAATTTTCAATGTTTTAAAAAAAATCGAATGGCTCAACAAGCTAGTGGTGGAGTAGCTATTTTTACCAGAACTGATTTGGAAGCTAAACCGATCGCGCTAAGTACTAATCTTGAAGCTGTAGCAGTCTCTATTACCTATCATAAAAAGATTAACATATGTAACATTTATTTACCACACCCTAGTGATCTAGATATGCACGAATTAAATAATCTTATAGACCAAATTCCACATCCTAAATTAACTTTAGGAGATATGAACTGCCACCACCCGGCATGGGGAAGTCACAAAACTGATAAATACGGTAACTTATTGAAAAACCTAATTGATTGTTCTGATTTATTTTTACTTAATACAGGGAATCCAACTAGATTTAATTCTTATAACGGTTCATTTTCCGCCATTGATATATCCTTATGCAGTCAATTACTCTCAGCTACATTGTCATGGAACACTTTGAACTCATTATATAATAGTGACCACTTTCCAATTTCTATAACATCAGATCTCATTCATCCCCTTGATTTTCCAATATATCAGTCCTGGAAATTAAAAAATGCAAATTGGGCATCCTATCAATCCTATATCAATAATAAACTTGAAAACTTCCATTTAAGCAATGATATAAACTATGATATCACCTAACATCTAAATTTAAATTTAGATTTAAATTTAGACATTTAAATAATATTATTATAGAAGCAGCTTTAGAAAATATAGGAAAGACAAAACCCTGTAAAAGGCAACCCGTACCTTGGTGGAATAGTGAAATTGCAAAAGCACTCTCATCTTGTAAATATGCCTTTAATAAACTTAAAAAACATAATACAGACGAAAACTTACTTAATTTTAAAAAACTCAGAGCTGAATCAAGATATCTTATGAAAAAAAGCAAAAAAGATACTTGGAAAGACTACGTATCGTCCATAAATTCATCAACACCTTCACAGGTTATTTGGTCTAAAATTCGGAAACTTAAAGGTACCAACTCCTTTAGGCATATCAATGCACTAACATATAATAATG